>NC_133498.1:434701-541845 GCF_025370935.1 Choristoneura fumiferana | reverse complement strand
GAAGAAGAAACTTGGTAAAGGTGGCAGCACTAGTAAACATGGCGGACCGTCTCCGAATATATCTATGCTCCGAGTACGTCAATGTCAAACTCAAACGTCAAAACTACGAAAACAATAACATGTTTTAAATGTAAGCAACCTGGTCATTACAGGAATCAATGTCCATTTATAAACGAAAAAACGGAGAAGAAAAACAGACAAATGCATTTAGTGTTGTTTTTCTCAGCGGGAAATTTAATAAATGCGACTGTATGTTGATTCGAGCCAGTACACATATGACTGCAAACGAAAGTTGGTTGACAAATAGGCTGGATTCGTCAAGTTTACCTGAAATTATAGTAGCAAACAATCGAAAGTACCTGTATTATGTGCGGGTGATGTGGGAGTCACGACAAGTTACGGCTACGAAATCACAGTGAAAAATGTATTGTGCGTGCCGAGTCTTGCGACTAACCTTTTATCAGTTAGCGAATTATAAAAAACGAAAACAGTGTGTTTTGAACACGGCCGATGCCTTATAAAAACAAACTTAGGCGATTTGGTTGCCGAGCGATACTTGTTGATGGTGTATACAAGTAATCTTGCAAGCTGAGACTTGTTTGTTGGCGTCATCAGTAGCTGATGGACAGACATGGCACAGACGGGCTTGGACACTTGAATAGCACAGACATGAACAAGATGAAGCAAGGTTAGTTGATGGAATGTATTATCCAGACATTTTATGGCAAGCAAATCTAGCTGTCAAGTTTGCTGTGAAGGTAAACAGTCAAGATTGCCATTTTGGACGGGTACGAGAGCTACAAGAATGTTACAGATTGTGCACTCAGACATCTGTGGTCCGATGGAGTGCAAGTCAATGGCAGTGCAAGATATTTTCTGCTGTTCATCGATGACTTCACCAGAATGACTTTCATATATTTTTAAAGGCCAAAAGTGAAACACTGAGTTATTTCAAAGAGTTTAAGTCAATGGTGGAGAATTATCAGAACACAAGAATCAAAATATTACGGACAGACAATGGATGTGAGTACTGTAGCAACAAACTTTCAATTTTCTCAAGCATGAAGGTATCATTCACCAGAAAACAAACCCATATACACCAGAACAGAACGGGCTCTGCGAGAGAAATAACCGTACTATCGTTGATGAGAGCGAGATGCTTACTTTTCGAAGCAGAATTGGACAAGAAGTAAGCCGAAGCGGCTAATACTGCAGTATACTTAAAGAACAGGTCCATAGCTTCAGGTATTGAAAAGACTCCATACGAGATGTGGTTTGGCAGAAAACCAGATTTGCAACATTTGCGTGTTTTTGGGAGTCCAGTGATGGTGCATATACCAAAAGAAAAAGAACAAAGTGGGATAAAAATCCAAGAAACACATACTTGTTGGTTTGTGACAATGTTAAAAGGCTACAGGATTTATAACCCAGAAAAAAACCAAGTTTATACAAGTAGAGATGTAATTATCCAAGAGAAGCCGAAGCGTCCTGACACAGTGACTAATAGAGCACAGATTCAGTGGGGGAGAAAGTAGAGAATCTGTGGTGAAAACTGAACCCCTGAATGAGTCAAGTTCGAGTGAGTCGGATTACTTGGATGTCGAGGTGAAAATATTGACCCAGAACCCTAGTGGAGAAAGCCAGGATACTGCACAGGCTAGTACAGCTCCACAGAGCATGCATGAAGCTCCAGATACAGCACATGGAGGGTCTAGTGCACCAGTTCCAGTACAAGTAGCGGGCAAGAGGCAAAGGAAGAAGCCTGAGAGGTACGGCTTTGCTAACATGTGCGCTACAGCTACAGGTGAAGATGGACTGACATACGCAGAGGCCATCAGTGGTCCTGAGCGACAACAGTGGCTGCAGGCGATGGCAGAGGAGCTGCATCATCATTCCAAGACAACCAAGTGTGGGAAGTTGTTTATACTCCCAGCAACGCAAGTGTAGTGCAGTGTAAGTGGGTGTTGAGAAAGAAGTTTGATTCAGACAATAATGTGAGATATCGTGCACGACTTGTGGCCAAAGGTTTACCCAGAAGGCTGGTATTGATTACCAAGAGACCTTTAGTCCAGTAATTAGACATTCAACGCTACGTTTATTGTTAGCTTTAAGTGTTCAGTTGACATGGATATCACTCATTTAGATGTGACAACAGCTTTCCTTAATGGTTACTTAAAAGAAAACATATTTATGCATTTACCTGAAGGCTTTCCTATAAGCAATTCAAATAAAGTGTTGAAATTAAGAAAAGCTGTTTATGGATTAAAACAATCATCACTTGCATGGTATCAAAGAGTGGAAGAGGCTTTGTGTAATTCAGGATTCAGTAAATGCAAGTTAGAACCTTGTGTGTTTTTATAAAGCCATAGTGATAATAAGAAAACTATTGTTGGAGTATACGTCGATGATTTTCTGATATTTTCAAATTGTAAGAAAGAATCTGATAACTTAATACAAATTAAGCCAAAAATTCAAAATAAAGAATCTAGGTCAAGTTACAAATTATTTGGGCATGAGAATAAACATTAACAAAAATGCCAATGTAATTACAGTAGATCAGGGCAGTATATTAAACAGTTACTGAGAAGTTTGATATGTCTGAATGTAATTTGGTTGAAACTCCTATAGAATGTAAATTAAATATTGATAAGTCTAATGTATGTGAACAAAAGTTGCCTTATCAAAAATTAATAGGAAGTTGATGTACTTAGCAGTCCTGACTCGTCCTGACATTGCTTTTTTCAGTGAGTTATTTAAGTCAATTTAATAAACTGTTATTCTTATGTACACTGGAATTATGCAAAAAGAATTTGAAATATTTGTCACAAACTAAAGCCTATTGCTTAAAATATTCCAGAGAAATGCAGAACTGGTAGGTTTTGTGGGATGCTGACTGGGCTAGTGATGCCACAGACAGACGCTCATATACTGGTTTTGTTTTACAAAATCAGGTGCTGCAATTTCTTGAAAGCAAAAAGCAAAGACAGTAGCTCTTAGTAGTTGTGAGGCTGAATATATGGCTTTGTCGGAAGCGTGTCGCGAAGCAATATATTTACAGAAGTTAGAACTTGAAAAAACAGGTTCCTGTAATAAAATTGTAATGTATAATGACAGTCAGAGTGCATTAAAGCTGGCAAACAATTATCAATCACATAAACGTTCCAAACATATAGATGTGAGATACCACTTCATTAGAGACGTTTTAAGAAATGAAATTGTTGAAACAAGATACTTGTCAACAGCTAACATGCCCGCTGACTTGCTAACTAAAGTCTGCCAGGTGTTAAGCACTATAAATTTATGAAAACCCTTGTATTATAGATAAATAAATGAATAGCCTGGGTAGAGCTTTAACACTTATGTGTTATGAGTATATGTTTAAAGTGTATCTATATACAAAAAAAGTTTTACCTTCCCACTGTATGTCTATGGGAAAATTTATTATTTTGATAAAGTGGGGGTGTTGGAAAGTTATCAAAATACATGTTAATTTAATCAACGTAGCGCCATCTATTATCCTACTAGGTGAAACTATGTATATGTCTAAGATATGTCTATTGTCTTTGTATTAAGAAAATAAATTAGTCTATGCCTAACCGCCAACCAACGACTTTTAATACAGTGCTTGCACTGTTGTGTTTGGCGTGGAGAGTAAGACAGCCGGTGAAATTACTGGCACTTGAGGCATCCCATCTTAGGCCTCTAGGTTGGCAACCATATGCAGTACCCCTGGTGTTGCAGATGTTTATGGGCGGCGGTGATCTCTTACCATCAGGAGACCCACTTGCTCGTTTGCCATCCAGTCGAATAAAAAAACAATCATCACCAATAAGGTTCAGTTTCTCTTTTTTATATATGATAGGGGGAAACAAGCAGGCGGGTCACCTGGTGGAAAGCAATTACCGCCGCCCATGGACAATTGGACATCCATTACCACAACATAAAGTGTTGCACGGCGTGACGCCACGCGGGTCTTTAACTTACTATATCTTCGTATTTTTTCCTATTAGTTCACGAAAAAAAAATTACGTATCCAATATTTTCTTATAACGGTCAATCAACTTCTTGGTGTAGCTTCATTCAAGTATTATTACGTAAGCAAAATTTTAGTCATTTTTTTAAACCACTTGTCAGCGAGTTAGCAAAACCCCATCTATGGTTACGTACACATTTTTAAATCTATTCAGGTCTTCCTTAATAGCTATATTTGCTTGAATTAAAACCTACTTACATTTGAAAACAAAAGCAAGAAATAATAAATAAATATTACTAACGTCAGCACCAGCTAGACCCCCTCCCCCCTCCCCCCATGTCATCAAAAATAAGCAAATCATTTAAGCAGTTAATGAAATAGATCCGGATTTATAACTCACGACTTAAATCGAGTTAACGCGACATGTTTCGGGCTAATTTGTAGCTCGTATCGCGTGCGCGTGTCACAGCAGCCGCCGAGTCGCGTTGCTCCAGGAAGAAAGCTATGTTTCCACCAATAATGTGAGAGGAATGTGTTTTTCATTAACCAATAGAAACGCTTCATTTACAATACAATACAAGACTCTTTATTGTACACCAGACATAGTAAGCGAAAAAACAAATTATTAAATTACAAGGTGAGCAATAGGCGGCATTATCGCTTAGAGCGATCTCTTGCAGGCAACCTTTTTTACAGAAAGACGGAAGGACTAGTATACAACAGGTGGTGCATCAAAATTAGATCAGAAAATTTAAACGTAACAGCAATACATCTACGAATACATACATGATTACCATTTACCTAGCCTCGCACAGCACATCTCTGGTGGAAACAACTGAGCGGAGCGAGGCGAGGTAAATGTAGCGTTCCTATTGGTTCATGAATCATGAAAAACACATCTCTCTAGCTTTAAGCCAATATTTTTTTAGTAACGGTCTTTAGTTAGTAATGCGATCGAAAGGTAACTTTGTTGTATCTCGATACCCACGCCCCTCCCCCCATTAAACCGCGACCCCGACCCCCAAAAGCATGGAGGTCGGCTGACTCACGAGAGCGATTCGGAGAACGATCGAACGATAAGCTTATAGCTTTGCTTTTATAGCTTAAGCAGTTACGTGTAGAAATATATCACGTGGATGTCGTATCGCAGGGATTGGGATTGTCTAAAACCTTAACTACAATACCACAACTATTGACTATATATACTTCGTTTTTAACAAGCTTTTATTTAGTTTCACCTGTCCCGTTGTGTGTCTGTCTGTAATCAAATCTTGCAAGTTAAATGCGACCAACTTCCTGTAGTTGGATTGTCTTAAAATTTGGCATAGGTACTTATGTAAATTGCGTGACAATACAATAATCTGGTAGTGAAATCCCGGTAGTCCGGCCAGGAACGTCTCCACAGGACGGAACTCTTCAACGGTTAATTTGGCATGTAAATGTAGTTTAGGTGACAATGCAAGTACAGCAAACGAAAAAAACAGTCAGCAAAAAAAACTTATATTATTAATATTTTTTTTACTAAAAACTTTTTTAGCATTAGAAAAAGGGTAAACAATGTTGACGAGTATTTTTATTGAAAAACGTTTTTAAAAAACATTAACGATTATTTAAGATATAAAATATATGTAGATGATAATAATAATTATGTCCTAATTGTTAGTAGATATTTTAGTAGATTTCATCAAAATAAAAAGACACGTCAAGATTAGGGCATGGATACCGGTATTAGCAATAACCGTTTTTAGGGTTCCGTAGCCAAAATAGCAAAAACGGAACCCTTATAGTTTCGCCATGTCTGTCTGTCCGTCCGCGGCTTTGCTCAGGGATTATCAGTGCTAGAAAGCTGTGATTTTGCACGGATATATATGTAAACTATGCCGACAAAATGGTACATTAAAAATTGAAAAAAAAAAATTTTTTTAGGGTACCTGCCATAGACGTAAGTGGGGTGTTTTTTTTTCTCATCCAACCCTATAGTGTGGGGTATCGTTGGATAGGTCTTAAAAGCATAGACAATTTTTCGATTCAGTGATGTGTTTGCGAAATATTCAACTTTAAAGTGGAAATTTTCATGAAATGCGAGCGTCTTCCCCCCCCTCTAAAATCTAGACCGGTGGGTGGAAAAATTTGAAAAAATTCAGGATGGTAGTAAGTATATCAAACTTTCAAGGAAAACTATAACGGCTAAGTTTGCTTGAGAATTATTAGTAGTTTTAAGAGTAAATAGCAGCCAATATAAGATATTATAAGGTATAAAATATACCTAAACTTGGAAGATTCCGTATAAAATACGAAATCCTTAGAAAAATATTTCTTAATTTTTTCGTAATGGCTACGGAACCCTATTTTGGGCGTGTCCGACACGCTCTTGGCCGGTTTTAACTTTTGGTTTTAACGGCACAGGTTTCGTTCATGTAAGTTTCACGGTACACCAGTAAAAATAGCCAAGTGCGAGTCGGACTGGTGCGTTGAGGGTTCCGTACAGTATAGACATAATATGTGTAACATAACGGACAGCGGAGGCTTGTTAATCGCACACACCACACGTCAGTTGTTTTCGTACTATTTTCTCATTAAAATAGCTATTTTTGATTTCAATGCAGCATACACTTCGCGGCCATCGCGGCACACCGGTCGAAAACGTCTGGCCTATACTATAGTGACGTCCTAGTCATTACCAGAATGCAAATCATTGATCTCCCATTAACCTGTCCCCGCTAATAACGCCCGTGCATCCTCGGCCGTTTCCGGAAGCGTTCGGGCGCGATCGGAACGCATCCCGGTGACCGGGTCAATGGGGCACCGCACAGGCGCTCGGGAGAGATCGGGACAAGGGATTCGGGCCGAAGTTTACGGCCGGGTTCCGACTGCGAGCGGTGGCGCGATTTGTAAAGCTGAGTTTTGTAATACCACGTAATGCTTTGATTTTTTTTTAGATAAATAAATTTCTACGCGTGAATATACCAAACAATACGCTCAACAAATTTATTGAGAATTTAATTCATTCAACTGCCGGATCTAGTGGGCTATGCGTACAAAGTCGCGGGTACACACCGGTACTATCATAAAAGTATCTATAATGAGTGTGAATTATTGAGTTTCATAGTACCAGGCGAGGCGGGCGAGCTAGCGGACGCGGCGACCCATTATTGTCATTTCGTTCGAATGCACTTCGAGTACTTATGTCGTTTCGGTGTTAACGTGTTGTTTTATATTTTTTCAGTTAAAAATTGTTTAAAATTATTGTTTTTATCATTAGGTAAAAACACCGAACGTGCCGAAATTGTTCGTAAAATGAGTTCAACACACCTAATATTTTTTATAGAGACTCACAGCGAACAGACTATACTATAGGCTCAACAACACACGCATAAGTATAATTAATTTCAATATCCACATAAAAAGCCGTGGTGGCATAGTGGTTTGACCTATCGCCTCTCAAGCTGAGGGTCGTGGGTTCAAACCCCGCACCTCTGAGTTTTTCGAAATTCATGTGCGGAATTACATTTGAAATTTACACGAGCTTGCGGTGAAGGAAACATCGTGAGGAAACTGCACAAAAACCTGCGAAGCATTCAATGGTGTGTGTGAAGTTCCCAATCCGCACTGGGCCCGCGTGGGAACTACTATGGCCCAAGCCCTCTTGTTCTGAGAGGAGGCCTGTGCCCAGCAGTGGGACGTATATAGGCTGGGATGATGATCCACATACAACCGGTGAAACACAACAAATTACTGAATTACGGTGAAATTACTGGCACTTGAGGTATCCCATCTTAGTCCTCTAGGTTGGCAGCGCATCTGCAATCACCCTGGTGTTGCAGGTGTGTATGGGCGGTGGTGATCTCTTACCATCAGGAGACCCACTCGGTCGCCCGGTCGCTTAACAGTCGTGGCAAGGCCTTATTGGGGTAAGGTTGGGTTTGGTCAGGGGGTTAGAACGGGTTGTGAATGAAAGATGTTATTGGTAGTTATATTAATATAACTGGCATGCTGTGTGAACCTTGTTCGAGATTTTCGACACTTTAAAAATATAGTAGTCGAGTGTACTAAAAAGTTATTTTGTCAATTAAACAAAAATATATGCATATTACGAAGATATAGCGAGCTAAAGTTCCAATTGAGTTTTTCCATGGTGACGAAAACTATTAAATCTTGGGAACTTGATTACGATGTGAATCTAAATTGGTTCAGTCATCAGCACCAATATCTGACACAACAAGTGTGCATAAATATCTGATACGACTCTATTTCTAGGGCCGGAAGGACGTGTCAGATATTATTGTACAGAGATATTAACAACACATCTAGTAGCATGTTGAACGTTGCGTTGCTCTGAAGATGAGCTTTGGTTGAGCTCGAAAATCGTGGCGTTAGATGGATTTGTGTGTTTCTTACAGTTGGAGGTGGAGGAACTGCATGAACACACATTGCTCGCAACAGATCCTCGCACTTCTCTGATGGAAACGGAGCCCAAAACATAACCATGACTAACTGACCAAGTTGGACTAGTACTTGAAACACAATTAGCTTTTAAACCCTAAACCAGCATCCGTTCAAATCCAGTTAACTGGCAAAATAACCGGTCGTTTTGACCGTTAACGGACCCGGTGCACGGCATCCCGTGTCCATGTGACTATCAGTTAAATCTAACCCCGAATGGTAAGCTAGTTTTATTTTATTAGTTAGTATTTCTTAGGTAATCTAGATGTAGGTGGGTACAGTCTCACCTGCTACTTGCATTAATATCTAGGAACTAAAACAATTACTTTGTTCACCCGCGACCTTATGATAGGTAAATACGTTTATGCAAGAAACGTGTGTTCATGCAGTTCCTCAACCTCCACACTGTAAGAACACACACAAAATCCATCTAACACCACGACCACATTACACAGACGCGTTTCGAACTCAACCAAAGCTCATCTTCAGAGCAACACAACCGTTCACCATGCTACCAGATGTGTTTTAATATCTTCGTACAAAAAATATCTGACACACGGCGGCGCCGCGGGCAAAAGCCAGTCTATCTTCTTCTTCTATATATATATATATATTATTATACATACATAATATATATGAAAGCATGAAGCTACACGTATATTATTTCCTACAAGAAATATAGCAAATATCGTGAAAATATGAACCATTACAAGTTTTATATAAAACTAGCTGTTGCCCGCGGCTTCGCCCCCGGCGGCGAAGCCGCGGGCAACAGCTAGTTTTATATAAAATCTTGTAATGGTTCATATTTCACGATATTTGCTATATTCTTGGTAGGATATATATATACGTGTAGCTAATTATTCATGGGTTCATTAACAACAGCAATATGTGCTGACGTATCACCTAAATTCAAATAACAGGTACCTGCCCGGTTACCTCGATGGATGTAGGACGGTCAATGAAACAACACCTGTGGAAATATGTTGAATGATTGACGGCACAATATTAGTATTGAACATTTGGAGCAGTAACCTTATTGTTAATCCAAATATTTAGTTACTAACTTCCACTAGAATACCTAACCTAATACCTAATTATTATATTGAATAAAATTAAAGACTATTTAATTTAATATTGCATATTTTAGCAGTTCATCCATATTTCTAGCATTTATCACGCACATTCGCACGAATATTTGAGGCTTTTTATGTTGCATATAGTCTCTAATGATTACAATACAATACAATACAAAAATATTCTTTATTGATCACCAAAAGCAGTACAGAAACATTACAAAAATGAAAAAATCAGGCAGATACGCGGTCTTATCGCTAAAAAGCGACCTCTTCCAGACAACAAATTTCTGAGAAATTAATAAATATGAACAGACTAATGTAGGTGGCAGAGATAAGAGACAGGAGAAACGTAGAATTAATAAACAATCAATATTAAAAACAATACAAAAATATAATTATAAATTATATAAATAAACAAATACATCAAATATAATACCTATAAACTACATATATACTTAATACAAAATAACAAAAGGCGTATTACATTTCGTACCAAAGTTCTCGGTAAGATAGTGGTGGTACCCACCACCAGGTGAAGGTCGCATGACTCACTGGGGGTATACTGCAGTGATTCATGGGGCTTATATACGCGATACTCGTCCAACTTTGAACAGTTTTTTAGCCGATTGCGAAGGAAGTTTGTTGGTTTTTTTTTATTCGACTGGATGGCAAACGAGCAAGTAGGTCTCCTGATGGTAAGAGATCACCACCGCCCATAGACACCTGCAACACCAGGGGGATTGCAGATGCGTTGCCAACCTAGAGGCCTAAGATGGGATACCTCAAGTGCCAGTTATTTCACCGGCTGTCTTGCTCTCCACGCCGAAACACAACACTGCTGCTTGTAAGATGGTGGTAGCAATCCGGGCGGACCCTGCACAAGGTCCTACCACCAGCAAAACTAACCAACTATTTACTTGTAGTACATGTTATTCCGTACCGTATCTTATAGGAGACATCAGCGATACACTTTGTTAGAAAAATGTTTAAGATTGTTTTTTTGGAATCTTTTTGTATTTTTTATTCCAATTCTATATTTTTACTTTTACGGTCATCCCGTAAAACCTAAATTGAAAATACAAACTGAAATATAGATGCACAGAAAAACCAGAAAAATAAGACCAGCACTGGTAATCGAACCCAGGTCCTCGGTATTCCGTACCGCGTGCTATACCGCTACACCACTGATGGTCAACGGCACCGACACGAATTCCCCCTATAAATGACCCCTATAGAAAAATGTTTGCAATGTAAACTACCAGCATGTTTAGGAGATGAGCCATGGAGGCCTTGAAACTGTCACATCACAACTCCCAAGTTTTAGTTGATTTGTAACCCGTAAATAAAAAAATAAAAAAAAAAAAAAAAAAAAAAAAAAAAAAAAAACAATACATAATTGGCAACAAGGTACACTAAAAAGTTGATTGACCCTTGTATCCAAACAGTAGCCGTGGTGGCCTAGTGGTTTGACCTATCGCCTCTCAAGCAGAGGGTCGTGGGTTCGAACCCCGGCTCGCACCTCTGAGTTTTCGAAATACTAATAATAATTATTTTAAGTTTTTGACATTGGAGGCTTTTTACACCTCTGAAGATTGTATAATTTGGTTAATTAAATTAGTTTACTTTGACATTCAGAGACTATATACATCTCTGAATTATTTAGATTAGAATTTTATTATTGTTAACTCAGGACTCTCTACATCCCTTGCTATATAGTAATTATTAACTCAGGGACTTTATCATCCCTTGCTATATTTAAGGCTGTATATTGTTAAGCTTATGGATTTTAAACTTGTATATTTTTAGTTTAATTTCTAGTCACAGGCCCGCGACGTCGAAGCTCCCAAGACGATCCCATAGAGCTTATGGGAACGGAAGCAATACCATGCCCTCGGTACCGCTCTGCTTTCAGAGCATGACATGAGTTCGTGTGAGCTAACTTTGGGGGCGGCAGACGTGAGCTTGCCTTCGGAATCCAAAAGTTTAATGGTTACTTGACCTGAAATGTAAATTTCAGAATTAATTTATTATTATTATAATTATTTATTTTTTTAATTTATGACGGTGGAAGCAGTCTACACTTCCACTGAACGTAGATTATAGTTAGAGTTTAGTTTTGTAACTAAGGGACCCCATACATCCTGTATTATTATTATTATTTTTGTATTTCTTTTATTTCATTGTATACTGTAGTTTTTAAGTATTTTATTTGTAATTATTTTATGTTGAAAAAATGACTTTCTGCCAAGTTTCTTGCGGCGCATTCTTCTTGGCAATGATGGTCTTTCCGAAAGCGCTGGTAGTTTTAAAAAATGACGTGTAAAAGTGCCCATTGCGGCCTATTTACTGAATAAATGTTTTTTTTTTTTTTTTTTGATTTTTCTATTATGGGGTACAAATCCACCAAAAGTTCGAGTTGTGACAATTTTAAGGCAATCCCATCATGCCTCATCTACTAAGCATGCTCATATTCATTGCAAACATTTTTCTAACAAAGTGCTACACTGACTATTTCTCCTGAGTTACAGTGAGAGTGTGAGTCCTGAGACAGAAAAACATACACTAGCGCATGCACTAAAAAGTTGATTGACCTAAATGTATTTTCTTTATTTCTATATTTCCCGTCGTATCTCTGTGGCCCTTCATTAATCATATAATCGGTCCCTAAATAGTAACATGCGTTAAAAGCCATCTAGAACCAGGTCATCCTGGGTGACTAGGTCGCTCCTGGGAGGGGTCAGTGACCGGGAAACGGGTCGGGGTGAACGGGGAAAAGGGTGGATGCTGGGTGCATTGGAAAGAGTCAGAGCTTAGATGCTGGGTAGCAGGTTCTTGGAATGGGAAAACTCGCTTCCCGCGTGTGTAATGAAGTTTATTGTATGTGAGGCATTAAAACACGAGTGAGGTTTATTAAAATGAGCTATAGCGTATTTTATAATGAGATCTCACGAGTTTTTTAATGCCTAACTATGTATAACATGTATATCATAAGTTTTCTACAATATGTACAGATATACCTGCATTTTCGAGTTAGTGGTTCTTATTTGTAGGCATAAAACCTAAGTTTCGAATTCGAAACTAATGACTGTCAGTGGCAGTTATAGTTTTCTTAACTCATAAACAATCTAGGCTTGAGTCGATTTTGATTCTCAAATCGATTGTAATATTTGAGATTAAAAAAATGTATGAAACAATAATTATTTTTATTGTTTATAATTTATTGAATCAGGCGTTACTTTGCGGAGGTCCATATCAATGAACTAAAAGAATTTCTTTGCTCAACCAGCAGCAGGACCTTGCTTTTGCAGGTGGCAGGACCTTGTGCAAGGTCCGCCCGGATTGCTACCACCATCTTGCTCGCTAATCCTGCCGTGAAGCAGCAGTGGTTGCACTGTTGTGTTTCGGCGTGGAGAGCAAGACAGCCGGTGAAATTACTGGCACTTGAGGTATCCCATCTTAGGCCTCTAGGTTGGCAACGCATCTGCAATACCCCTGGTGTTGCAGATGTTTATGGGCGGTGGTGATCTCTTACCATCAGGAGACCCACTTGCTCGTTTGCCATCCAGTCGAATAAAAAAATAAATAAATAAAAAACCGCGACCTTACCTTTGTCGCTTACCGACGCTTTAATGTAAACATGAAGATGCAACCACGTATAAGAAGTTTCTTAATATAGGTCATTTATTGCTCTCTAATATTTCGACGAATACCGTTTGGCAACCTGTTTCATTTCGCAACTTTTCATTTCCCAACTGATTAATATTTCTGAAACTGTAAATATTTCAGGATTTTCATAAACTAACCTTACCTAACCTAAAGGGTTCTACACGATGGCCCTGAAATAAATCCTGAGATATTTACAGTTTTAGAGTTTGCGAAATGAAAAGTTGCGAAATGAAACAGGTTGCCAAACGTTACGTTGCGAAAAGACAGTACCCGTATGGATGTAGATAAAGAATACATATTTGTCATTGTATTGTATTGCTTCCAATCCATACCAGCTTCCAGTAAATAGGTCGTATAGGCAGAGGTTATGGTGAGATGACTAAATTTGCTCGCTAGAGTCGAAGTACAGTCAACAGTCATTAAAATATTTTATATTTAATGAAATAAACCCGGATAACTCAAGTTAAATCGAGTTTAGCTCGACATGTTTCGGGCTAATCGTAGCCCTCCCTCTAGGAGCGACTACCCGACGAAACTAATACCGGCGCACAATACGATATTTACTACTTTTGTAGATGTTTTGTAAATTAAAACTTCACAGTGCCTGTTATCGAACAGAGAAACAATTTTTACTTTGCAAATAAAGTTGTAAAGGTTTGAAAGTCAAGACTAGACAGAGAAAGACATACTTGCATGTGACGTCACACGCAAGTAGCGCCATACTTGCTGCGTAGAGCAAAGCGTTTGAGAAAGAGACAGGTACCTATATAGATTTTTCAAATAATAATTAAAATTCAAATTTTCAGCCGATTAAGTTTTCGCTAAACACTGTCTGTAGGTACCTAACGTTTTAAACTTTCGTGATTTTCACTCACGAAACATTCACTCACATTTTCAATCACGCTAACACACACGAGTAATATTTACTTCGACGTTTCGGCAACATTGCAGTCCAGTGGCTGTCTACTCGTGACCACGGCCACTGCAATCTTGCCGAAACGTCGAGGTGTGTTACTCGTGTGTTAGCGTGATAAGTAACGTTGGTGGGTAGTATTTTGACTGTAAGTACCTACATCTACCTATATATTTTCATAATAATTTATAAGACATGGCAAATTCAGGAAATGTCAAATACTTTATTGTATTACCTACCCACGTTTTCATAGCGTAGCATCATAGCCAAAATGAGTCGCAAAAAACTTGGCAGAAAGTAATTTTATTCCATTCATCAAACACCTCGACACAGAAGCCGTACAAGTTGAGCCGAAATTTAAAAATAAAACAAAAAAATTTAACGAGAATTTTCAAACCTGTTCAACGGTTTTCTTTAACAATTCACAAACTTTTCGAAAACGTATAGAAAGAAAAAAAGTATAGAAAGTTTTGGTAACAAAAATGGAACAAATTGCGTTGCAAAAGGGTGTTAAAGGTCATTACAGCCACCCGGCCCCCGACCAGCACCGCCTCGCCTCGAGCGCAGTTAGTATTCTTCATATGTATCTGTCCACCCCCCTTCATCCCCCCTACTCGGAAATTCGTGGACCGCGCGAGGTCCACTCGTTGTCAACGCGCCAACCGCGCGTGGACCACCTGTCGACAACGAGTGGACGCCGAAAGTCGAGACGGTGCTGGTCTTGTGCTGGGTGGCTCTAATGAGCTGTAACCTTAAGCTACGCTACCACTAACGCGGAGCGAAGCAGACGCGTTAAATCGACCACGTAAAGGCCCTTACGAGTCACTTTCTTATGTACAATCTCTAAGTCTGCGTTTCAACCAGAGATGTGCGAGGATGTGTGGGATGAATGCGTTTTTCACTACCCAATAAAAACGCTTCATTTACCTATCCTAATCGAAAAAAACATTCTTGCCACGATCTTACGGCTGGGGGGCTACTCCGAAATTCCAAGTTCATATCGTAGCGTCCCTCTCACTCTCGTATTAAATATTACCTACCGCCAGCGGAACGGCAAGAGATACGAAGTTCGTAGTATAGGACCTGTTTACCAATAAGTTTTTATCCTAAGTCTAAGTAAACTATCACACCTACATTGTTCGGAGGTGTCCAGTCATTTTGCCGACACCATACACCTAAGTGCTTCTTTATACACCTGAACAGCGAAGGTCAATTGCTTGGGTTGCGTAACCGTTGCAGCGGCTCTCAAACTGCGGTCCGTGTGACTATAGGCCTACACACTCTAAGGCTGCATTTACATCAGGTGAGATAGAGGTCAATCACGGTCAGTTTTATGTAAAAAACGGCCAAGTGCGAGTCGGACTCGCGCACCGAGGGCTCCGTATAAATATTTTTATTAGTATGATGTAACTAAAAATGTACGGATTTCGCAATTTTTCCTTTATCTGTGCTATAAGCTATGAGACGTTGCTTCGTACCAAATTTCAAGATTCTGAGTTCACGGGACTCTACCCTACTGTAGGTTTTGATTCCCTTGCGAGTTTCGAAAATTTGCGGCATAAACGGCTGTATCTTTTGATTGCGTTGGCTTAGAAGTTTGATTTTTTCACAGCTCCAAGCGACAGTAGACCTGAGTATTTGAAATAAATTTCAGCTTGATACCTCCACGCGTTTCTGAGAAAAAGGGTCTTGACAGACGGACGGACGGACAACAAAGTGATAAGGGTTCCGTTTTTCCTTTGAGGTACGGAACCCTAAAAAAGACCGAGGATGCGTTGCGATGAACGCGTTTGTCATGCACCAATAGGAACGCTTTATTTACCTTTTTTTTTGTTTTATTCGACTGGATGGAAAACGAGCAAGTGGGTCTCATGATGGTAAGAGATCACCACCGCCCGTAAACATCTGCAACACCAGGGGTATTGCAGATGCGTTGCCAACCTAGAGGCCTAAGATGGGATACCTCAAGTGCCAGTAATTTCACCGGCTGTCTTACTCTCCACGCCGAAACAACAGTGCAAGCACTGCTACTTCACGGCAGGATTAGCGAGCAAGATGGTGGTAGCAATCCGGGCGGACCTTGCCCAAGGTCCTACCACCTACCTATCCTCGCTCCGCTCAAAATAAATGTAGCGGTAGATGAAACTATTATACAGCGAGTCTGACCTGACCACGGGGCTTTAGATCCAGGGTTCGATTCTAGTCGCATAACTGAGTTACTTTTGTTATGCTACTTTTTAAAAATATGACCACACCAGTTTCATTTTTTTCATACAAATTAAATGTAATTTTCAATGTATGCGATACAATACTAATTGACGGCACTTGATAATTTATCTTAGAGATGTCAAATAAATGTCAAAAATCATTTCAAGGCCCCCGTACCAAGTGACAGCGATAACACCGCCATGTCCGATGCACTAATTTAACAGTTAAACTTTGAGGATCAATAACTGATAAAAATTTAAGTTTTTTGAAAATGTTACAAAACAAAAGTAGCTTAGTTTCGTGAGTAAAATCGAACCTTGAATTTAAAAGCCCCATGGTCAGAGACACCCTGTATTGGTTCATACCAAAAAAAATCCTTCAACACATCCTAGCACATCTCTTGTGGAAACGCAGGCTAAGAGCTGTAGTGTAGGTAGGTGTGTTTTGTCTAACTAACGCGACGGCGCGATCGCATCCATCATCTGTTTCCACCTACACCGTGTGAGTGAGTGTGACAGTAAAGGGTTCCCTTTATCTGTTTTAAAAAAATATATATACCTCGTTGAGTTTCTTGCCGGATTCTTCTCAGCAGAGGTTTTTCCGAACCGGTGGTAGATTTTTTTTGACATTCATAAGTGCTTGTTATAGCCTAAATTGAATAAAGATATTTTGACTTTGACTTTGACTTTGAATTGCATAATATCGATTCACCGAAATACACTTCGTATAACAGGTTTCACATATTTTTTTTAACCCAATGATACTTTCGCATAATCATAACTTATACTGAGCCAGTGTCAGATTCACAACCGTAATGACATATAAAAATATTGTTGTGTCTTGTGTTGTGAATAAGTAAATGTATTTTGTTTCTTTATTTAGTTCTTTCTAATTAATTTAATTGTAAGGAATGTTTAGTAAAATTTTATTCTCCTTTTTATTATCCTTATGCAAAGTAATATTATGAGATATGTCTTTCAGCGTAGCAACTATTCGAACATATAAATATTATTCTCATCGATATTATGTGATGTTAATATTCTGCTTCACAAAATTATAAGAAATGATAGTATGAGAATAAATATATGCGAAAAGTAATTCGGTGATATGATGATTCTGCTCAAGGTTGTTATGAGAAACGAAATTATGAGATTCGATTTTATGCAACATATAAGTAAACCGACAGAAAAATATTGTCAAAAACTGCTGTCGGTTGCATGCCAAATTTCAGATCAATCAGATCACTGAAAGTGGGTCAAAATTCAATCACAAGATTCGACTTGTACATACGCATATAAGCTTGTAAACCAAAATTTATTAGATATTAGCTGTTGCCCGCGCCTCCGTCTGTGAAGAATTGGTTTATCGTTATCCTGCGGGAACTATGCAATTTCCGGGATAAAAACTGTCTCTATGTCAAATTTTATCACCAATTCAGCGGTTTAAGCGTGAGGAGGTAAGAGACAAAAAGATACACTATTGCATTTATAATATTAGTAAGGCTTTTTACTTAGATTACATACCGTAAAACGAGGCTACTTTGCCCCCCACTGGGTAACTATGCTCCAGTTCTGTTAAATGTCTTGCATGTCGAAGTCCCGGTACCCGATACACTTCCCAATCAATTTATGTACTTTAAATAGAATACATATATAAATACCACAGCACAATAATTTTAAAATTAAAACTAATATTACAAAATTTGTAGCAAAAATCGGTGAAAAGTAGCCTCGTTTTACGGTAATAATAATTATGACCGGAACAAAATTCATATGAAATAGTCTGCGCAAGTTTGGGAAACCTAGACTTAGGCTGCTAGCCGTTTCAGAACACTAGACCTTAACTTAAAAGCACTAAGACCTATTTTCACACGTCCTAACTGATGATTCACCCTTCCAAGGCTTTCCAGTCAGGGTCACTTATAGTATAGGTAATGTAATAATGCGTTATGATTACGTAATATTAACTTTAATTTACTACTGGTAAAGTTGAAAGTTGACTAAAAGGCAAACGGCATTAAGGGTATTTTTTGGGTTATATCATCATCATTATCATCATCATCCCAGCCTATATACGTCCCACTGCAGGGCACAGGCCTCCCCTCAGAATGAGAGGGCTTGGGCAGTAGTTCCCACGAGGGCCCAGTGCGGATTGGGAACTTCACACACACCATTGAATTGCTTCGCAGGTTTGTCCAGATTTCCTCACGATGTTGTCCTTCACCGTAAAGCTCGTGGTAAATTTCAAATGTAATTCCGCACATGAATTTCGAAAAACTCAAGAGGTGCGAGACGGGGTTTGAACCCCACGATCCTCTGCTTGAGAGGCCATAGGTCAAACCACTCGGCCACCACGGTTATATACTTACATAAAATCGGAGTCTAGAAAGTAAAGATGCCGAAATTCAAAATTCGGTACAGTGTCTACCTGTGTGTATCTGTATTCCTAAAATTATTTGACATAAGTTCTAACTAAACTCAAATAAAGCTTGGGAACTACAGATGTGCATAATGGTTTTCCATTGTATTTTATTGGAATCGCTCGTATTTCTTACTCTCTAAATTAGCTTCACCCATAGTACAGCCACTTTGACATTTGACACTAAATAATAAAGTTCCATATCAATGAATATGGGTGAAGACGAAGACCAAAAAGTTGCACACCTGTTAAAGTTGCGTTAGCAGGTATTTCTAATTACTATTATTTTTTTCCATTGTGACGTGAAAACTATCCATACAAATATGTATGATTGATTACAGTACTTTACGGATAGCTTGGGTACGGTGACATTTGCATTTGTTTCTGTGTCGATTCAAATTGGGAAAAATAAGCATTTAGGAAAATCTGCGAATGGAAAAATCATGTTAGGAATAAATAAATACGACTGGTGTAAATCAAGAATAGGAAATCATCATCATCATCATCATCCCAGCCTATATACGTCCCACTGCTGGGCACAGGCCTCCTCTCAGAACAAGAGGGCAATAGGAAATATGTGACTGGAAATTTAGCTACTAGGAAAAGACGATTTTGGGAAAATGATCAAACCAGTCCTTCGGGTGCCGTCGTATTTCGATTGAAATCTGACTTTTCCCCATGGAAATACATTATGTAAATAAATAATAGCCATATACCAACCAACTTAGGAAAGTTGAGAACCCTCCGACATTATAATTTCAAAGTTAAATTTCTCAGAAACTGCTGAACGGATTTGAATGAAACATAGCAAAGAACCATCAAAAGTAAACTCGCTTCCACGTGAAAAAACCCACATCGTAATCACTCCATGCGTTTGAGAGCTACGATGGTACAGACAGACACTAGTCTTAAACTTATAATACCCCCTTTGCTTCGTTTTGCTTTGTGGTTTGAGAAGCCGTGGTGGCCTAGTGGTTTGACCTATCGCCTCTCAAGCGGAGTGTCGTGGGTTCGAACCCCGGCTCGCACCTCTGAGTTTTTCGAAATTCATGTGCGGAATTACATTTGAAATTTACCACGAGCTTTGCGGTGAAGGAAAACATCGTGAGGAAACCTGCACAAACCTGCGAAGCGATTCAATGGTGCGTGCGAAGTTCCCAATCCGCACTGGGCCCGCGTGGGAACTATGGCCCAAGCCCTCTTGTTCTGAGAGGAGGCCTGTGCCCAGCAGTGGGACATATATAGGCTGGGATGATGACCCCCTTTGCTTCAGTGGTCGAAAATTACCAACGTTCGCGACGTTTTTTTCAACAAAGTCTACACTCGAACGAACCAAACTTTTGTTTTCCCCACGTTTATCCCAATGACACAGCTACGAAAGCATTCAGCTATACAAAAACATACCAATTTCCTTTACAAAATTCTTTACTATCGTATCACGAAGCTTCCGTCTGTTCCTGCGGTATTTTTGCCTGCGAGTACTTACGTCACGGGAACATATATTATATAATTAATATATATAGCGTGGATATAGCACACAAGGCCAAGTCAGCACGTCACGAAGAATGAATGAAGCGGTCGTTCCCACAGAGATTGAACGTTATACAATGATATATACATAGCTTTTTTTTTCATACTTTGTTTTAGCACGCGTAAGGGTGCGACACTTAACACCAATGAGGGCTATCCTGGGCTATCGTTTTTTGTCTCACTAGATGGCGCACTGTTGTGTGAGGTTTTTAAGTATGGCTTTCAAAGTCTGTTATTACGGGCGTGAAAACAAAGTTTAGATTAAAATCATATTTAATACACCTTAAAACCGTACCATAAAAATATCGAGCATGCCACAGTGTTGCATAGTCCCCGTTTTGTTCGGAAAAAAGGGAGGAAAAAGGTTTCCGAAAGACAAAACTGTCTCAAAACACAGACATCCATTGCCCCGGAACGCATATTTGCCATAATTAATTTCAGATATTGCAAAATATTCACAAAATTATTCTAATTATAAGTAAACCCGCGTAGCTCACCCAAAAACTATGAGATTTGACATTTCGGAGACCTCACGCTACACTAGCGCCTCTAGTGGCGAATTCATACGCGATAGCCCTCATTGACCTAATCCCAAACTAAGCAAAGCTTGTACTATGGATACTAGGCAAACATAAACAAGGACAGGAAACGGATATTGGCAAGTGAGTGTAGGTATATAATAAATGCGTACATACCCACTGCGTACGTTTACCCCACAAGACTATATCCTTCGTGTTGTCTATAATTTGTACTTAATAATATTGTTGTGTCTTGTGTTGTGAATAAATGGTTTTTCTTTCTTTCTTTACTTATACAGGGTGTCCCAGAAGTACCCACGTCACAGTGACACCAGAGGTAGGCCAGCTCAAGAGGAACCTAACCAACCTAACATGACCTCAGTAAAAGTTGCACGGTTTTCGAGTTATTACCGAAATAAAGATTTTGGGGATACTCCCCTTTGTCTTGACATTTTTATGTACCAGAATCGACTTGGAAAACTCTTAATAACAGTTTTTTATGTGTATCGAATCGTGAATAGTTATTTCAGAAGTGCAGTGTGTTATTTTGTCAGTAACTACCGTAAAATGCTGAAAAAAACTTTATTAATCTTGATTTAAGTTGTCTCAAAAATAAGAATTTCAACTTTAACCATCTGCCATGAAAAAAATTTACTAGAAACGAAACAAACAAATAACGCCAATAAATTAGACATGTTATGCAGATTCAGAAATGGTATGACACATGTATCTTACTGAAATAACATTAGGCATTCTTATCACTTTGCTGATGCCGCAAGCCGTCACTGTTAAGTAAAAACATGTTACATTACCTACTAATTTATTGAATCAGGCGTTACTTTGCCGAGGTTCATATTAATGAACTGAAACAATCACCTACTTTGCTCACCCGCGACCTTATGATAGCTACGTTTATACTAGAAATGTGTGTTCATTCAGTTCCTCCTCCTCCACACTGCAAAAATACAGGGTAGTTCGAAGGACTCGCGCTGCTAGCAGACTTGACATCCCACACTTCAGTCTACTCGTGACCACGGGCACGGTAATGTTGCCAAAACGTCGAGGTAAATATTACTCGTGTGTGTAAGCGTGGTAAGTCCCGTTGGTGGTATTATGAATATGAATGAAAACCACGAAAGTTTAAAACGTTAGGTAATATTATTTGGTTAACGCTGTAATCTGGACATCTTTAAGGTCAAAGTGAACAGACACCTTCTAGACAAACGTGTACCATCTTAGGCCTCATCTTTGCCTTCCATCAAGCGAGATTGAAGCCAAACGTAAGCCTATAAAAAATATTCTAAAACCCAATTTATTTCAATGAAATATTGTGGACTGAAGAATCGGCTTGCAAAAGGGATGGATATTTCAATTTACACAACGTCCATAGCTGGCAGACAGAAAACCAACACAGACACATGAAGAACGAGAAGATCGGTCTCAATACCAATTCAAAATTAATTTGTGGACTGGAATTCTTAATGGACAAATTGTGGGACCGGTCGAGTTGCCTCCTATTCTTAATGGTAGAAACTATTTACAGTTTTTGCAAAACGACCTGCCTGGTTTATTAGAAGATGAGAGAGTCCATGGGAGACAATTTGAACATTTATTGTGAACTAAATTTATTCCAATAAATGAATGAAAGATAAACCTGTTTTTAACCACCCACGCAAAAAGAAGGGTGTTATAAGTTTGACCGCTATGTCTGTCTGTGGTACCGTAGCTCTAAAACGCGTAAACCGATTTGAATGCGTTTTTTTTTATTATTTGAAAGCAGGTTTTCTAGCGATGGTTCTAAGACATATTCTATCAAAATCGTTTCAGCCGCTTTTGAAATATTGAACTTTGAAGTGACAAAGTTGGGGATTTTCCAACTTTTTTTGGTTAGGTTTTATCCGGTTCTTTAGGATCCGGTCCTAGCCTTGAAAAGGGAGACAAATATTAATATTTAACCTTCGTGCATTTGGCAAAATAATTGTATCAGATAATAGATGAGCTATCGCTATACACAGCATTTTTGTACCACTTAGCAGGGACTGCTTTCGGAGTTCCAGTTTTAAGTTGGTTCGATAGGGCTTCGCTAAAGTGATAAGAATGTCTAATGTTCTTGGAGTAAGATACATGTGTCATACCATTTCTGAATCTGCATAACATGTTTAATTTATTTACGTTATTTATTTGTTTCGTTTCTAGTAATTTTTTTTCATGGCAGATGGTTAAAGTTGAAATTCATGTTTTTGAGACAACTTAAATCAAGATTAATTAAGTTTTTTTTCAGCATTTTACGGTAGTTACTGACAAAATAACACACTACACTTCTGAAGTAACTATTCACGATTCGATACACATAAAAAACTGTTATTAAAAGCTTTCCATGTCGATGCTGGTACTAAAAATGTCAAGACAAAGGGGAGTATCCCCAAAAATCTTTATTTCGGTAATAACTCGAAAACCGTGCAACTTTTACTGAGGTCATGTTAGGTTGGTTAGGTTCCTCTTGAGCTGGCCTACCTCTGGTGTCACTGTGACGTGGTACTTCTGGGACACCCTGTATGTTGTCGCCCTATCATGAAATTCTTATGCTACGTTTACAAGCTTGCCAAGCTTCGACGAGCTTTCACAAGCACAAGCGTGTAAACGGGGGCGTTTGGACAGTCTTCTCTGGCCCGTAAACTATCTCTATGCCAAAAATCGCGTCGATCCGCCGCTCCGTTTCGACGTGAAAGACGGACAAACATACAAACACAAACCCACAAACATACAGAATTACAAACACACACACTTTCGCATTTATAATATAAGTATGAATTATTATTATTATTATAAATGTCTTTTATGTCTGTGTGTCTGTGAGTGTCTGTCTGTGGCACCGTACCTCTTAAACGGGTGGACCGATTTGAATGCCGTTTTTATTTGGAATCAGGTTTTCTAGCGATGGTTCTTAGGCATGTTTCACCAAAATCGGCTTAGCCGTTTTGGATATTGAACTTTGAGTGACAAAGCCGGGGTTTTCCAACTTATTGTTGGTTCGGTTAGGTTATTGACTGTAAATGTCTTCTTTTAAATTTTTATGTCTGTAGGATGTCATAATATTATATTAGTTCAAATTAATTTTTGGAAATATAGCTCTATCGTTATTATCGATGTAAATATCATTTCTAAAGTAAGTATTTATTTACTTTAAATTAAAATAGTACAAAAGACAGACAGCAAAACGCCGCAAATATACAGGTCTCTCTAAAGACTACATTTACAGCTTTTGCTGTTGAAACTTTGGGTCCATGGAGTTCGGACGCTCACAAACTTTTAGGACAAATAAAAAAAAAATCGAAATTACCAATGACCATAGGGCTGGTGCATTTCTCGCCCAACGTATTGGAATCACGATCCAGCGCGGAAATGCAGCCAGCCTTATGGGCACTCTTCCTCAGGGACAAGACTTGGGGGAACTGTATATATAGTTAATTTATTTTTAGGATAGTTTAGTGTAACTTCAAATGTACCTTTTTTATTTAAAGTAAATATCATTTTATTTTGTTACTATAATGTCATGATCCGTCATGGCGACAAACTATAAAGAGAACTGACGTTGTCATGGCGGTTTGTTTACGGTCTGTGCTAGTGTCGCCCCCTGCGCAGAGTTTTGCCTAATATGCCCTATTGTAATCTGTTTTTTATGTGTTTAATGTACGCTAGAGATATAATTATATACATATAGATATAAAAGAGTACATTAACCAGTCACGCTGCGTTTAGACAGACGGACATCTGTTTGGCACCAAACTAGAATAGACGCCGACGCGAATAACCCAAACGTCATTTTTAAAACGATACTAAAACGTATTTTCACTGTTATGTCGAATGCTTTGATGTAATCATGAACTTGTCCGCGGAGACGTTTTATTTTTTTACTATTTTTAGGGATCCGTATAGTAGGCAAAAAAACAAAGCATCATTAGCGTGTCTGACCATCTGTCTGTACCACAACACACACAGCCAATTCGCTCCAAAACCAATGAATCGATTGTGTTAAAATTTGTACAATATGCAAGTCGGTGACCCAAAGACGAAAGCGTAAAGTGAACGAATTTTGGACATCATCTCTGTCTACATCCGTCCCACTGAAGGGCACAGGCCTCCACTCAGATTGAGAGGTTTGAGCTGTAGTTACCACGCGGACCCAGTGCGGATTGGGAACTTTGAAACATGGCCGGATGTCTTCCGGCTGATGATGATTATATCTTAGCGGAATCGTCCTTGTGTGGACACATGCTGACTATGGAGGTCCTTTTGGTGTCCTGTCGTGTCACCACGTAACTTAGTTTTTATTGTTAGTTTTACTGTTTTAGTCTTGTTTTGTTCTGTACGGTGGTGGTACTGATGGAACCAAATAAACCTTTCTTTCTTTCCTTCTGTCCGAACCTAATCTTTCGCGATTTCGCAAATACCTACTTAATACGTATGTAATACTCGTTTTTATTTTGTGTTGTATATATGTTGCGAAATGAGAATAAAAATATTTCTATATTTTCTATAACCTGGTGTCACCCCATATCCCCCTTAAACCACAATCGCCCATCTTTCCCACCCCGATCAATCGTGTCATAACTTAAGTGCAATTTTAAGTAGTCATGCGAATGCAGAGAATGCATAGCGTAATCCTCCGAACAATCATCAATGTTCACTGATGTGACTGATGCTGAGCTCCAAGAACATCTGGAAATGCTCACAGTGAGAGAAGAGATCGCTAGCGTTAAGACAAGATATAGGAACCGGCTTGAAACCCACCCCAATACCCTCGGACGACAGCTCACAATTTCCAGCTATGTTAAACGCCTTAAAAGAAAAGACATCCTATAATTTAAAGAATTATGAGTAGATGCTCTCTGGGGGTAAAAAAATATCTGAGGTGGCAACACTGCCTAAACTAGAGTAGCATGCGTCACAAAGTAATTGCACGGATTGTGGATTATGATATTTAAAAAAAAAGTAATCAGAATGACTCAGATATCATGATTGGTTTTTTGGAGTCTTTTTGTATTTTTTATTTCAACTCCAAATTTGTTACTTTTACGGGTATCCCGTGAAACCATATCGCTTTGTAGCGACATCTCTTGTCTGGGTGAGCGGTTGGTTCCGAAAGAGTGTGACGTCTCTCGATGAGAGCGGAACATAGATGTCGCTAGTGCTGCTGCATAAGTAGCGTAGTAGAAATAAGCAACCTGAGATATGTATGCATAGGAAAAATTCGTGTCTAGATTCCTGTCCAGCGGTGGTGTAGGGGTTATAGCACGCAGCACGGATTGCTGAGGACCTGGGTTCGATTCCCAGCGCTGGTCTCTTTTTCTGGTTTTTCTGAGCATCCATGTCTCAGTTTGTATTTTCGACTCAGATATCATTGAGCATCGTCTTTAGCGGAATCACCATTCTGTCCCTTCTTGCCCAACCTGAAGTAACCCCCATATAGCGTTGCCATACGTCCAGAATTTTCCTGACAAGTCCGGAAATATAAGTATCTGTCCGGAATGCGGGGGGAATCTTAAACCGTCCATAATTTCTACAATTCCCCTCCTCGCCCCTTCACCGCCCGTGCTTCATCACAGTGGCGCGCGCGCCAGTGAAAATTCGAACGAAAATTTGCTTCTTTTATTTACATGCACGTTTAATATTAAATTTACAAGAAATTCCGGTATTTTCATCAAATGTCAGGAATTTTCTCCGGATTTTTAAGATAAAATAAGATAAAATATAATGTATTGCCACACATAGTACAACGAAGACTTATTGTTATTACAGAGAACTTCAAACTTATCATAAAGAAGACTTATTAATATAAAAACTAGACACTAACATTTGCTGTGGCAAAGGGGATGTACTCAGCGTATGCTGTGAGTTAGGGTTCCATAGGCGGCCCTGACTGGCACAGCGCTGATTTTCAGTAAATACACCCTTATTTTTATTTTTTTGATTTTTTGATCTACTATGAACCCTACCCCATACCCCATCAAACTGCAATCGCTGCTTCCCATCCCGATCGATCGTGCCATAAGCTCCGAAAGCTTGGCACGGCAGCGGCCACCGGCGTATTAATAGCTTAGAATGCGGGCGGCGTCACCGCTTCCCTTTGCGAAAGTAAAGTTTACTGCGGCAAATTGCATCTGTCAATCAGATCGAATGTCATTGCTGTACAGATATAGGTAGTAAATAAATAAATAAATATCATGGGACACTTGACACCAATTGACCTAGTCCCAAACTAAGCTTAGCAAAGCTTAATACATACTTAAATAGATATTAAATATCCAAGACCCGAGAACAAACATTCGTATTATTCATACAAATATCTGTCCCGGCCGGGAATCGAATCCGGGACCTCAAGCGTCGTAGTCAGGTTCTCTAACCACTTGGCCATCCGGTCGTCCAATAGTGCATAGGAAATCGGTTCTATTGGTTCAAGAGAAACACATTCCTCGCAAAGCATCCTCACACATCTCTGGTGGAAACGCGCCTTGATGTCCATCGGAAAAAGTCGGATCTCGAGCGGAATACGACGGCGCCCAAATCAATTATTGTATTAAATGAGTGACATTTTGAAGAAAAGAAAGAAAGAAAGAAAGAAAGAAAGAAATCAAAAATAACAAAATAAATAAAAAGATATTAAAATTAAAAAAAGAGTTGTATGTCACGAAATGGTCCTAAATCAGGCTTTACGAACCGGTCCTACTGTTGATTTTACAAATTCAATAGTTTGACCATTTAACTTTATATTAGAAACTGAATTCGAGTTAGATGAATTTATCAACTGTGCCATCGCATGAGCTTATCTGAATCGTGCCGATAGACGTGCGTCGTTGATCTCACGCGCATTGATTCAGATAAGTTTCCGTAGATTAGTAACATAGGTCATAGATTAACATTAGGTATATAAGCTTGTAATGAGAGTAGTAAAATTAGTTTTAGTAATCCCGACAATGGTGCTTTTACTCAACAACCCAACTTCCCCTAAATCAACATTTGGAACATTTGGTTTTCTTAGGATTTAGTAACAAGTTATTGGCAGCAAACCATGCGGATATCACGGACGTGGTTTATTGGGTTCAATGAAGTCGGTGTCTTTTTTACTAACCTTGAACAGTAAAGACGTGTCATCAGCAAACATAACTATACCCGACTTTCGGCTTACCATATAAGTTAGGTCATTTACATAAATAAGATACAGGAATGGGGCAAGAATGGATCCTTGAGGCATTCCCATTTTGACCACAGATCCCGCCGATACCGTTCCATTAATCGCTACCTTTTGCTTTCTTTGTGTAAGGTGAGATTTAATGAGTTCTAAAGAGAGGCCATGAATGCCATAAAAATGTAACTTACAAATTAAAGTATCATGATCCACACAATCAAAAGCTTTCGAAAGGTCGCAGAATACATCTATAGCGATTTTTACCCCATAAAATCATACTTATAATAAGTGACCCAGGAGACGTTACCATGGCAACCAGCTACACTAAAAATTTTTTTTTTACATATAACTGACCGACTAACTGATTGACCCACCTACACTCAGCAAAAACAGTTGGTACTAATACTAAACTGTATTAATCAAAAACTTGTTATGTAGACTCAAAGTGATTTCCAGCATTTGACGTCACAACCGTCCAGTGCTAGATTAATGGTTGCCAGAATAACTTGCAGCACAGCTGCTGCTCTATTTCGGGTTTACTACCGGTTTTTTACAAGCTTTTATTTAACTTGCAAATAATGGGACCGCTTCGCGATTTCACAAAAAATTGTTTTTATTTTTATTATTTGTTAAAATTGTATGTCTAATGTATTTTTTGTGAAAAAAAAACGAATAAACATTTTCTATTCTATTCTATTTTACATTTTTCGGGCTATTTCGTAGCCCTTCCTCTGGGAGCACGCGACACGGCAGCGTGTCTTAAACTCGATTTAAGACGTGAGTTATCCGGGTTCCTATAAATGTGAGTTTGTGAGTATGTTTGTGTGTGTGTGTGTGCGTGCGTGTGTGTGTGTGTGTGTGTGTGTGTGCGTGCGCGTCTGCTTGTTATTCCTTCACGCTAAAACGGCTGGACGGATTTGGATGAAATTTGGTATGTAGATAGTTGGACATCTGGAATAACACAAAGGCTACTTTTTAACCCGATATTCTCACGAGATAGGGACAAAATCTTGAAATTTCTACTACTGGGTTTAGAGTCACGAATTTTGGCCTTATTAAATACAATGTTTTAATGTTTATGAAATCGACGATGAATTTTTGGGGAATTTCTATTTAACTAATTTATTGAATCAGGCGTTACTTTGCGGAGGTCCATTGCATATCAATGACCTGAAACAATTACTTTGGACACCCGCGACTTCATCATAACTACGTTGCAAGAAATTTGTGTTCATGCAGTTCCTCCTCCTCCACCTCCACACTACACTGACGCGTTACGAACTCAACCAGAGCTCATCTTCAGAGCAACACAACCGTTCACCATGCTTGCTACAAGGCCCATATTTAATAAGTTATAATATGCTACAGTTCTATGTAATTGTCACTTTTTTGTATGAGAAATTTACCAAATTGTAAACTTATATTAAATAGGGGACAGATGTTAGACATTAACATATCTATCTATACATCTGGTTGAGGTTGGATGACAATGCAAGTACAGTCAATAAAAAAATCTTGCATTCAAAAATATTGTTTTAACAAATATCGTTTTCACGACACTGCTCGAAATTGTGGCCATAGATAACCTAAATCCAGTACCGAAAACTGCCTATATATAAATATATATATACATTAGAGCCGTGGTGGCCTAGTGGTTTGACCTATCGTCTCTCAAACAGAGGGTCGTGGGTTCAAACCCCGGCTCGCACCTCTGAGTTTTTCGAAATTCATGTGCGGAATTACATTTGAAATTTACCATGAGCTTTGCGGTGAAGGATAACATTGTGAGGAAACCTGCACAAACCTGCGAAGCAATTCAATGGTGCGTGTGAAGTTCCCAATCCGCACTGGGCCCGCGTGGGAACTATGGCCCAAGCCCTCTTGTTCTGAGAGGAGGCCTGTGCCTAGCAGTGGGACGTATATAAGGCTGGGATGATGATGATGATATACATTTAACAGCTGACTCATTTATGGCTCGCAAAACACGACAACAATGTAACACATTACAAAAACAGGTCGTATCAATATATTATGATTGGTTCTTTGGAGTCTTTTTGTATTTTTTATTTCAACTCCAAATTCGTTACTTTCGGGTATCCCGTGAAACCATATCGAAAATACAAACTGGGACATGGATGCACAGAAAAACCAGAAAAAGAGAACAGCGGTGGGAATCTAACCCAGGTCCTCAGCAATCCCTGCTGCGTGCTATAACCCCTACACCACCGCTGGACAGGAGTCTAGACACGAATTTCTCCTATGCACACATATCTCAGGTTGCTTTTTCCACTTCACTTTGTCGCTACAAAGTTCAATATCTCAAAAACGGTCTCAGGGGTTAAAAACGCAAGTTAAATCTCCAGTTTATTTATTTTTAAAGATGCTGAACCGACAAATATAATATTTGCGGCATTTATTGTTTGATGATTTTAATATTCTGTTATTGAATTTAACAATATAGCTGATTCTCATTCTAACATAAAAACGAACATACATTCTGACATACAGCCGTATGCTTCACATGTACAACTTATTTCTAATTAACCTTTACCAGGCGAAGGGATATATTCCTCCCACATCTTATATCGGTTACCGTAGTCAGGTTTTAACTCCAAACCTCCTACAAAATATTTTGTCGAGCCCTGAAAATAGTATTTTATTAATATCTTCATTCACAATCACAACACGCTTCTAAATCGCGTAATATATCTTTGGCAGCCGTTAGATTCACTTGAACTCTAATTTCAGTAAACTACGGAGAAATTGGAACACTTTCCTTAATTTCTATGAAACAGAAGTACATAGATCGAACATTTTTTGATATTTTATAGATTTGAGTGTTGAAAGGTAATGTAATCTTAAACATTGCTAAATAATAATGCATTTTTGTGTATGACCAAAATTAGGATGTGGGTTGACATTATCCCATGGCTTTATTAGAGTTTAACTGTGCGGGAGCTATTCTTCCCATGGCCCGGTAAATTGTCTTGTCGTGTCATAAAACTCGCGTAAGTAATAAAACTGTTTTTGTGTTCAACCTAGAGCGAATTCATGTACCTAGCTGTAAAATCTCCTTTTAAAGACTTTCCCTGAAGAATAAGATGTGGGAGGAATATATCCCTTCGCCTGATCAAGAATATAATAAGACAAAATCAAGTATGACAGTTAATGACTTAGACAGGCGATGGGATAACTGTAACCCACATTTTTATTTCTGGTTTAAAGGAACATCTCCGACTTTCGTAAATACATTTTTTACAAGGCGTGAAATACGGTTGTAACAGTATATAAAGTACGTATTAAGACACGCTAGTTCTAAGGGGCCTGGTAAAGGGTTAACTGGCCACTCCTGTGTCGGAACAATTATTAAATTTCATTCACGACAAATTACGACACCCTTCACAGGCAGTCAGTACCATCGCGCACTGAACGTCGGAATGGACGGGGCGCCCGCGGGGCCACGCCGCTCTCCCCCGCACCGCACCTCATCGTTGCTCTGTCTAGACGGCCGAGTTTTGTGACTAAGTTCTTTAGACTTTGGTCGGGGTAAGAAAAGGTTCCTCACCTTAACGTCGACATTCGCTTGCACAAAGGTAAATTATCAGTCCTGCCAAAGTTAAATTTAGAACGAAACCGGAACACCACATTGACATTTGGAATAATAACAGACAAATCTGATAGTTACAGGTCAACTAATAAAATTAGATAGTGTTGTTTATGTCCTTATTTTGTATTGTTTTTTTACGGAATTAAAATAAATGATAGACTTTACGGAAAATTTTGTTTAAATAAAACGGGTCAATAAACTATTATTTGTTGTTATTCTGTCCAGGGTTCGAGGATATATATCAATGGATATATATCATGATATATATCCGATATATATCAATACAAAAATTGGTTATAATTTGATATTATTAAGTAATTTTTGGCTAGTTTTTGGCCTTTGTTACTGTATTTCTACTTCCCAAATGTAGATGGCGTTGGAGTAGTTAAAAGATACTCCCTAATAGTAGGTTCTAATCCATTAATGACAACACTTCTGCCGGCGTTAATGGCGTCAGTCGTGTCAGAAATATTTCGTTACGAAAGAGTAAGTTTTTGTTGTATTATTTAGAAAGAAAGTAACTGATAAAGTGCAGAAACAAGTTTACTTAATTTATTTTACAAATAATAATATGGCTTTCATACAAAATGGATATATATCAAACTTTTGATATATCTCTCTTCTTAGTCGTTCACTCTTGACAGAGTGGTCGTGGTCATGCTTTGGTCGATCGATTCCTGTGCCACTGCTGCTGTCGCGACGCGTCGCCAAGTAGCCCGATGTCTGGCAGAGTGGGAGCAATCGTTTATATTAGAGTGCGTCACAGATTTGATGAGGTCTGTCCACCGTGTCGGAGAGCGTCCGCGAGATCTTTTGCCCTCGACTTTCCCCTGCACCACAAGCCGTTCCATGGAGTCCTCATTACGGGTGATGTGTCCAAAGAACTTGAGGATTCGTATTTGCACAGTTGACGATAATCTCTCTTTAATGTTAAGCTTTTTAAGGATCGAAACGTTGGTGCGGTGCGCAGTCCACGGATTCTGAGCAGGCGTCACCAACACCACATTTCCAGAGCGTCAATTTTGCGACGGTCCTGTTTCCTCAGCGTCCACGTCTCAGCTCCATAAAGAAAGATTGGAAAGACTTGGCATCTCATTATCCGAACTTATACGGATACATATATCATATATACTTATGGATATATATATCATAAATATCCGATATTTTGATATTTATAATAAATATCGGATATTTTCGAACCCTGATTCTGACACTAAAGGAGATATCAAGTAATACGCTTTCTCGGAAAAATGTTTCCAATGTATACCTACTATTAGATTGGGCTACGTCTCCACCAGAAATGTGCGAGGGTGCTTTGTGAAGAATGTGCTTTTCATGAACAAGAAACATAGAAACGCTTCATTTACCCATCCTCACACAACACCGCTATGCGCACGGCCGTCTATCTGCTTGGCCGGCAACCCCCTACTTCCCGGCCTATACAGTAATATACTATTTAACACTGACGAAGCTTTTCGTACCCCCACTGTACAAATGCGATAGCGTATAATCCAGTCTCTAAATATTTTTACAACATTTTTCCTACACGTGTCCTAACTTATGGTTCGGTTCGGTCGGCATCACTCACGATGCAAGGTGTTCAAAAATATCCCCAGCACACTCCAGTGCGCTGGAAAAAGGGTCTAGGTCAGCTATTTCTGGGACATTGTTTTTAGCGGTCCAGTGTACCTAATAAGAACCACCTTTTGTCGGTCGTGACATATTACATCTCACGGTGTTCCTTTCTTTCGCAGACGGATATTTCATAGAATTTCGTTTCGCAAAAAAATGTTATTTTTTTTTATACAGGGTTGCGTTTGGCCACAATCACGCCTGATGAAAAGCGAAAATGAAAAAAAAAAAAAAAAGAAAATGTTTCATATTATATTTGGTCATTGTAGGTATTTTAACTTCGAATATTATTGTTTCAACGACTATTTACTTGAATGAAACATATTTAATAGAAAAACTATTCAATGAGTCTTATAATCTCACTTTATTATTTATCAAATTTATCAAATTGTAGAATTATTTTTTAACAAATATTGTTTGTTCGATAAAATATATTAGAATAGGTTATAAATCGCTACCAGAAAAGTTGTTAGGTTAGGTTAGGCTAGAACAGTGACCTCGTCAGAAACGACTCGCTACTAGAAAAGTAGGTGTTAGGTTAGAACTGCGACCAGATCAGAAATCGAATTGCATGTTTTTCTTGGTAATAATAATCATCATCATCATCCCAGCCTATATACGTCCCACTGCTGGGCACAGGCCTCCTCTCAGAACAAGAAGGCTTGGGCTATAGTTCCCACGCGGGCCCAGTGCGAATTGGGAACTTCACACGCACCATTGAATTGCTTCGCAGGTTTGTGCAGGTTTCCTCACGATGTTTTCCTTTACCGCAAAGCTCGTGGTAAATTTCAAATAATAATAATAATAATAATAATAATAATTTTTATTTTGTATGTACTTTTCTGTATTTTACTTCTTATAACTATTATAAAAACCTAACCCTAAGAATAAAAAATAAATAAAGAGAATAATAATAATAATCTTTGGGGAAACCGAGGGTTTTGTGTGTGCAATTGCTGACGAAGTTATCATGACGAACAACTACCGGAGGTATATCCTGAAGGACGGTACGGTCGACATTTGTCGGGCATGCCGCCGTCCTGGGAATCACTCAGGCATATTATCTCCGGTTGTTCTCATCTTGCTAACGGTGAGTATTTGCACAGACATAACTTAGTAGCCAGGATTATCCACCAGCAACTTGCTCTTCGATACGGCCTTGTAGACTCTGAGGTGCCGTATTATAGGTATGTCCCTGCGCCAGTTCTTGAAAATGGTCGTGCCACGCTCTATTGGGATCGATCTGTCATCACGGACAGGACTATTGTAGCCAATAAGCCTGATATCGTGCTGACAGATCGATCAAAACCCCAGGCAGTGCTCGTTGATATCACCATCCCACATGACGAGAACCTCGTGAAGCCGAGAAGGACAAACTCAGCAAGTACCTTGACTTGGCTCACGAGGTGACTGCTATGTGGGATGTTGACTCGACGATCATTGTCCCGATAGTCGTTTCGGCAAACGGTCTAATAGCGAAGAGTCTCGACCAACATCTCAAGAGACTCTCGCTAGATGGCTGGATCAAGGGCCAGATACAGAAGGCGGTACTTCTGGACACGGCACGCATCGTCCGGAGGTTCCTCACTCTGCGGCCCTGACCACCGGTAGCTTGGGCCCTACCCCGTTACCGGCGGCAAACTAGGTTAGGTTTTTATAATATTTTTATTTTGTATGTACTTTTCTGTATTTTACTTCTTATAACTATTATAAAACCTAACCCTAAGAATAAAAAATAAATAAAGAGAATAATAATAATAATAATAATCTTTATTGTTCAATAAAAACCTTTTAAATGTAATTCCGCACATGAATTTGGAAAAACTCAAGAGGTGCGAGCCGGGGTTTGAACCCACAACCCTCTGATTGAGAGGCGATAGGTCAAACCACTAGGCCACCACGGCTTTTAGGTAATAATAATAATAATAACTAAATAATATGTGAATAATGAATATTTGATTTTGCAAGTCTGTTTCTCTGTTTGTTACCTCATCACGTCTAAACCGCTGAACCGATTTAGATGAAATTCGGTATACAGATAGTTCAAGTACCGGGGAAGGATATAGGATAGTTTTTATCCCGGAAAATTCCATAGTTCCCGCGTGATGGCGATAAACGAATTCTACGCGGACGGAGTCACGGGCAACAGCTAGTTCGCCGTAGATTAATCGCTTTGTTCGTTTCGTCAAATTTGTTGCTTTTTTCCACTTCACTTTGTCACTTCCAAGTTCAATATCTCAAAAACGGGTCAACCGATTTTGATAAAACATGTCTAAGAACCATCGCTAGAAAACCTGCTTTCAAATAAAAAAACCGCATTCAAATCGGTCCATCTGTTTAAGAGCTACGGTGCCACAGACAAACTTATAACACCCCTCTTTTTGCGTCAGGGGTTAAAAAGCAACTGGCCCTAACATGTTTTTTGTTGAAAACTTGAAACAACCTAGGTTAAGTCAGGTTAGAGTCGCGTCAAGGCGCGAAGTGCCTAAGCCACGCGGAATAGAAGCTCCGCCAAGCGGAGCTCCGTCGAATTTGTCACAGAATTTTATACACCTGCTACTTAGACCAGTTGCTTCTTAGACCACTTGCTACTTAGACCAGTTGCTTCTTAGACCACTTGCTACTTAGACCAGTTGCTTCTTAGACCACTTGCTACTTAGACCAATTGCTTCTTAGACCACTTGCTACTTAGACCAGTTGCTTCTTAGACCACTTGCTACTTAGACCAGTTGCTTCTTAAACCACTTGCTACTTAGACCAGTTGCTTCTTAAACCACTTGCTACTTAGACCAGTTGCTTCTTAAACCACTTGCTACTTAGACCTGTTGCTTGTTAGACCACTTGCTACTTAGACCAGTTGCTTCTTAAACCACTTGCTACTTAGACCAGTTGCTTCTTAAACCACTTGCTACTTAGACCAGTTGCTTCTTAAACCACTTGCTACTTAGACCAGTTGCTTCTTAAACCACTTGCTACTTAGACCTGTTGCTTGTTAGACCACTTGCTACTTAGACCAGTTGCTAGTTAGACTTAGTTTTATACTACATAGAGATGTGTATTTTTATTGCCGCTACAACACATTGACCTCACACTGCACAATGCATAATGTGCGGCAACACATGCTGAGTGGAGACCCTTTTTGGTGTCCTGCCGACCCTGCCGTGTCACCAAGTAACTTAGTTTTAGTTTTAGTCTTAGTTTTAGGTGGTACTTATGGAGCCAAAATAAACCTTTCTTTCTTTCACTGCGTAAATTTTGCTAGTGAACAGCAATAACATATAAACAGCTAAGAACATAATACATAGTTGCCGTTATAAAAAAGTCCCGGCTCATTGAACGAGAATCCGCGAGATGGAGCTAGTTCACAGATTGTGAAAGCAGAACCGTTGCGTAGGCGCAACAGTAAACATTGTTTGGAGCTCAGGAAGCAGGCAATTACAGGTTACGCGATTTTTTTACACGTTCCGTTAACGTTGAAAACTAAAAAAAGTTTTACGCAAGGCGAACTTGGCCAGAAAATGGTATCTCTCTGCAACAAACTGTGTGTATGTATGTAAACGTTTTCTTTATAGCGTGCAAGCAGTGGCCCGCGACTCCGTCTCATCATACCAGATATACGTCCCACTGCTGGGCACAGGCCTCCTCTCGGAATGAGAGGGCTTGGGCCGTAGTTCCCACGCGGGCCCAGTGCGGATTGGGAACTTCACACACACCATTGAATTGCTTAGCGCAGGTTTGTGCAGGTTTCCTCACGATGTTATCCTTCACCGTAAAGCTCGTGGTAAATTTCAAATTTAATTTCGCACATGAATTTCGAAAAACTCAGAGGTGCGTGCCGGGGTTTGAACCCACGATCCTCTGCTTGAGAGGCCATAGGACAAACCACTCGGCCACCGCGGCTTCCGTCTCTGTCTTCCGTCCGACTCCGTCTGCGAATTCAAAATTTAAAATCAAATCGGTTATTCTGCATTCTGCAAGTACCTAAGCCGCAAAGGGCTCTATTTTTTTTTTTACTACCAGCGCTTTCGGAATGACCATTCAATGCCAAGAAGAACGCGCCGCAAGACATTTGGCAGAAAGTCTTTTTTTTATCAAAATAAATATTACAAATTTCGTTTATTACCAAAACCGGCCGACTTAGGTTCAACAATCTGCCTTTAGTGAATTTTAAATACGAGTAGATAGATAAGAAAAGATTGTTAAATTTGATTGTTCTAAACACCCTTTAACGATTAAAGATAGGTATTTAATGTTTCACAATGTTTGGTTTGTGAAAATTGTGAACCAAAAACTAGTTTTATTTTTTAATAATTTATTGAATCAGGCGATACTTTGCGGAGGTCCATATCAATGAACTAAGAGTAAAAGAATTTAGCTAACTAGCTTTTAGCTTTTTTTGCTAAGGTCGCGAATGAGCAAAGAAATTCTTTTTACGTTTATTTTTTAATTCAATTTACTTGTAAGCAAAGATTTATTAAAACAAAAGGTTTATTTAATTTTTGTTACATATTTTACTGATATGACAGACATGCTTTCTATTAATTTCAGTCAAAATAGTACAAGTAGGTTCTTTTTTTCTAGTGCCGAATGTACGGCATTTAAACCGAAGTTCGGCTCAAGCTGCCGAAATTCGGTTAAACCGAATGTAAAACGAATTTCGGCCCATCCCTAGTAACTACAGTCGAGTTCATAAACTTGGTGAGCAAAAATGTGATCAAAAATATAAATATCTAAAAGCGCTTCTACACCGTTAACAATAGAGTCGTGTTCAGATATTTTTGATCAAAATTTTGCTCACAAGTTTATAAACTAGACTGCACAAGAAATGACAGCACTTCAATGTCAGGACTTAAGTTTTTCACATGGCAAGGCAACCCTATATGCGCACCAAATCATCACATCTTCTCGATTCGTCTCCATTGATGACTTTCGCCCAGAAGTATTAATAGCCCTGTCAACATTACATTCGAACGTTCGACATTTCATACATATTTATAGCTACCTACATTGAAGCGGAAATAGCGGCCTTATGGAATGGAAACCACCACACTGACAGAGAAGTCTGCAGAGAAACTCCGTGTTGCACAGAGAGCAATGGAGAGGTCAATGCTCGGGATAACTGTCATGCATCGGAAAAGGAATGAGTGGATCAGACGAGTCACTAAAGTTCAGGACGTGGTGGAAGAGATCGAGAGGAATAAGTGGAGATGGGCAGGGCACATTGCCAGGATGAACCACGATCGTTGGGCGAGGCGAACACTGGAGTGGAGACCTCGTGAAAACACTCGCAGTAGAGGGAGACCACCAATGAGGTGGAAGGACGATATCTGCCGACAGGCGGGTGGAGGATGGATGCATATGGCTGTCGATCGCCAGGCGTGGAGAAATGGAGAGGAGGCCTATGTCCGAAGACGGACGAATTAAGGGCTGCTATGGATGGATGGATGGACATTGAAGCGGGGTTTTACGTGGTTTTACCAAGGCAAAAACATGTTTTGTTTTGACCATACAATGCCCTCCTACAAAATAACAAACAGAACTCGTCATTTTTGAGGACCTAAACGTATACTTAGAAAATTCACTAACATTGCGATGGAGAAATTTATATAGACAGTGGGACGTATATAGACAGAGATGATGATGTTAACAGATAATTCCAACGCTGTGTGTAAGTGTGTGTGTGTGTGTGTGTGTGTGTGTGTGTTTGTCGTCAGTACCAAACAATCCCATATATTTACTAAGACCGATTGATATAAGACACGCCACGTGATGACACGCGTGTTGTCAGTAAGAGCTTGTGAACACTAGCGTTTTTGCCGCACGCGGCGATCACGCTGCAGTATCCCCGCTATTATTCGCCGCCTGCGAGCCACCGCGGTGCCGTCGCGTAGACGCAGCGATTAAGCCACATACGGTCTTATACGGTCAGCGTCACCGCGGCGGCAGGCTGGCGGCAAATAATCGCGGAGATACCGCAGCGTGCTCGCCGCGTTCCCGCTCCACCAAAACCGCCGGCAAAAACGCTAGTGTGTACAAGCTCTAAAGGGGGAACACACGCCACCCGACGCCACGCATCGGGCCTTGTCATCCGACGCGTGTCAGTATGTGTGTTTCTGCTATGACACTAGAGAAGCATGTCGTGGCATCGCGTAACGTGTCGTATATGGGATGGGCACGATTCTTGTATTGGGAGTTCATATTGGGTGTCGACACATCAAGTGGTGTCGCGTGTTGTGTTAGTATGTGTTTCCTTACACCCGTATTCTATCGCTCGGTACAAAGATAAAACGTGAGTTAAGTAGACAAGCCTACACCCCCACGTTGAGTCAACTGTCCCTGACATTCAACTGAAAGTTGACCTGACCTTTATGTGGTTAGGTCATGTTTTGTATTGTCGTAGGCAGATTGTAATCAAGATTAATTACTCCGACAAATGGGTAAATAGATTCCGGTGTTACTTTGGAAAGTACAGTCACCAGCACCAATATCTAACACAGCAAGCGTGCATAAATATTTGATACAACTATTTCTACGGCCAGAAGGATGTCAGATATTTTTGTATGCACCGCTGTGGCAGATATTAATGCTGGTGACTGTACACATCATATATTATAACATTTCTTCCTTGCTTCCCCCCTGCCAACCGCAACAGTGTCACAGAATAGATAATAGTATAAGTACAGAAGATTCAACAGTCAAAAGTCAGAATATCTTTATATCCGCAATCAGTCGAAACACTTTAATCGGATTGGGTGGTTCATGACTTGCATGGGAAAAAAGGCAATTGCGGTATTCTCCCTTATAACACTTCGCATCTTTTCAGCCTCACAACGTTGTTATCAATGTCCAGCAGCTGCGCTGCCAAAGGATCAGGGTACACGTCTAAGCAAGCAGCGTGAGATTGTCTGTATCGCTCAATTTCTTCTGCAACCGTTGGCATGCCTAGGTACTCGTGGATCTCCTCATTCCTCATGAACCACGCACGGCGCATTCACTATTTCTCTGAGGATTGGGGGATGGATGCTTAAAAATTGTGCACTTCCTTTGACTATTTGACTGGATGGCAAACGAACAAGTGGGTCTCCAGATGGTAAGAGATCACCACCGCCCATAACCATCTGCAACACCAGGGGTATCGCAGATGCGTTGCCAACCTAGAGGCCTGAGATGGGATACCTCAAGTGCCAGTAATATCACCGGCTGTCTTACTCTCCACGCCGAAACACAACAGTGCAAGCACTGCTGCTTCAGGGCAGGATTAGCAAGCAAGATGGTGGTAGCAATCCGGGCGGACCTTGCACAAGGTCCTACCACCTGCACACCTGCTCACCTGTTCTTTGAAAATAACACCAGTGTGGGCCAGGTCTCTAGTTTATATTTTAAATTGAGTATTAAAGTTTTTAATTTAACTTAAATAATACATTTGTTCGAACAAGACTTAGAAATGCCCATTAAAAATAAGGAACTAACAGCTATTTAATTTTGTTTTCACTGTAAGAATACTAATTTTGCTTTTTAGTACAGACAAAGTACAGTCGACCAAGAAATTAGTCAGCGCTTAAAACATCAAAGCCTATTTTCGCTCACAAGTCAATATGACCATCAGCCTTAATGTTTTATTTCTGATGTAGGAGCTTTCATTAAAATTGATAAAGCACTTTCTTGATCGACCATACATATTCATTACAATTAATTAGCCACTGCAAAAATATTTTTCAGCTAGTTATTTAAACTTGAGATTTAACTAATAATCTATTGTATGTTGTCTATCTAAAATTTTTTAATTATACCCTCTCAAATACTTTCATTCGCCCGATCCTTGATAGTGGGCGCAAAATCTGATTTGCAAAATTCTTACAAGAATCTTATTAGAATTAATTCACCTATACAATGTTTAAATTATTTTGCTACCCTACAGCAGCCCAGCTAGAAACATACTTTATTTAATAATATCATTTCACGTGTTCAAAAACAGTTCAATGAAAGGAAAGAAAAATACTCACAAATTTTGGACGTCTTCTGTTGCTGAAAATACATCAAAACAACAGCTATCACCACGATATATTTAGCACTAAAAGCAGTCGGAAATAGACCTAACCACTGAACACTATTGTTGTACCAAGTCACATTCTCCGTTAGTAAATAAAATCACAGAAACTGAATAGATGGAAATGAGATGAAAATACTTCAAAAAATGTAAAATTTAATAGTTTCTTTTACATCTGAACACGGCACACTTATTCGTTAAACACTAAAGTATTATCCTTAACGTTTTAACGCGACTGGTGTTATTTTTTTGGAGGTACATGCCCGCAGCCACCCTATTTCAGTATTTTTCACAAACCAAATCAGCGTTCGCTTCGTCCAATACAAAATAAAATGAAGTGAATGACAGATTATTTTTTACTTTTGACATGCGCATCTTGTGCAAAAACCGTGGTGACATCTGTATGCGACACTTCCAAAACTTTCGTCGCTAGTATGAGCGCTAGTAATACAGTTTGGCTACTCCTCCAAAGGTGTCACTAGTATCGCACAGATTCTAACACCTACCTAAGTAGTGTTTCTATTCAAAGCTAGATGGCCGTACTCTTGCTTGTAAATAGGTTTTTCTCGTGAATTTACATTTTATAATCTTCCAATTCCAATAATTTCAAATACTAATTGATGAGATTTTGAGTTTTAGATAATTATACGGAATTTTCTGGGCACTCACACCCTGCCCTTTAAAAAAAACATTTCGTTTGCATTAAACTGCTACAAAACAAGAAAGAGGCTGAAGATCACATAAATTCGGGTCCCAAAATACGAATGACAAGCAACGCGTGCACATTGAGCTAAGAAGCATATATGAGGTCTTACCTCATAAGTAAGCGCATCGTGGCACAAATGCCACACAATCCACAATGTTGCAAATGTAAGTAGGGATCAAACGACCAGATCGATTTTAAAATCATTTTCTATAAATTTGAAGCTACAATAGCCCTGATTGGTTAGTATAAAAGTTTAGCCCGCGAAATAATTCTGGGAGATGCAGACAAACTCACAATCAAAATCACTTTATTAGTTTTAGGTTTTATAAAAATAAAACTAAAATAAAATTATAGCTTTGTTTATACGGTTCGAGACATATCGTGAGAGTTGTGCAAATAAATTTATTTTTCTTTCTTTTATTATATTGCATGTACTATCCTATTTACAAAAAATATAAATAAGAAACTTTGTGAAGATGTTTGGATTTAAGATGTTCTTATTCTAAAACCAGGCACGGCACGGACATTGGATACTAGCTTTTGCGCGCGACTCCGTCTGCGTAGAAGTATGAAAAATAGTTTACGTACTATTCTCAGACCTACCGAATATACACAAAAAAATCATAAAAATCGGTCAATCCGTTTCGGAGGAGTTTTGTTACAAACACTGACATTGACATGTAATAGAATTAGATTATAATTTCATACATAACAATTGTGGCTATACCCTACCAGGGTGCATAATTTCTGTAAGTACCTACTAGTATTTATAAGTCTTATGTTTTATGTTTTTGCCAAATAAATGAATACTGAATACTGACATGAGAATTTTATATATTAGATTAGTCGGATGGCAAATTCAGGAGTCAAATACCGTATTGCCCGTTGGATATTTTAACACGTCGCGGACGGACATGCTCGAATTTCTAATACGGTTTGTGACGCAAATTCTATATACCTACTAGTCTTTTATTTGGATTATTTTATCGACGGAATGCTAATGAAATACGCTTTGCCATAGTGAATACATGTAGCCCTGTATTCACTGTCACATTCTGTTCAGTCTGGGAACGTTTATTGTCACATTACATGATTTTCGCACACTAACAAACAGTCATGTGCCTTCGCCTATCCTATCCCCCCTTTTACGCACACAGATGCTCTAACAGTCATGGTTGTATGAGATTGTTCAGTCGTCCGGCGTGCATAGCATTCACTGTCCTATACAAATGGTACTCGATAGCACTGTTATGACTAAACTGCTATAAACTGCTGTAGCCCTGTATTCACAGTCACATTTTGTTCAGTCTGGGAACGTTTATTGTCACATTACATGATTTTCGCACACTAACAAACAGTCATGTGCCTTCGCCTATCCTATCCCCCCTTTTACGCACACAGATGCTCTAGCAGTCATGGTTGTATGAGATTGTTCAGTCGTCCGGCGTGCATAGCATTCACTGTCCTATACAAATTGTACTCGATAGCACTGTTATGACTAAACTGCTATAAACTGCTGCTGCTGCTGTCCCCTGGTGTTTCAGATGTTTATGGGCGGTGGTGATCTCTTACCATCAGGAGACTCACTTGCTCGTTTGCCATCCAGGCGAATAAAAAAAACGGTTCCAAATATTCCATACAAATTTTCAGTGTCAAACAGGTGTGACTTACTGTCCGCGAACGTGTGAACTTTAAATACATTCACATCTTAGCTCTCTGTCTCTTTAGACCTTCTTAGGATTCCAGGTACTGATGACGCCACTCATACCGCACCACGCCCTGCTGTGTATACTATACCAACCATACTATAAACTACCTTGTATACACATTGTAACCTTACTAATATAATAAATGCAAAAATAATTCTGTATCTCCGTTGTATGGAAAAATTACCCAATAGCGAATGTCACTTTGCTTTAGATTCATGGAATAACCTAACCAACAAAAAGTTAATTTATTTTTAGGATAGTTTAGTGTAACTTCAATTGTACCTTTTTAATTTAAAATAAATTATTAGTTATGACTTCAGAGTTCAATATCTCAAAAACGGCTGAAAAGATTTTAATAATAATAAGAAGAAGAAGATTGTTTTATTTGCCAACATGAACAATACAGGATAGGCACACAGAATACAAACACATTAAGAATATATGTGTCATATGTTTTGATGAAACATGTCTAAGAAACATCGCTAGAAAACCAGATTTCAAATATAAAAAAACCGTATTGAAATCGGTCCACCCGTTTAAGAGCTATCGTGCCACAGACAGAAACACACACACAGACAGACACACATAGCGGTCAAACTTATAACTAAAAACTATACTTAATCAATTTTGAAAAGTTTTTATACATAACATAATTTATAATTATATTTAATTAGGCTTAATATAATCATTAAAAAAATGTTTTCGTCTTGACCACTATTAAAGGGACACCCTGTATAGGTATCTATCCAATAAATTTGGAACAGCACCAACTATTTGAATTTGGTAAAATCAACCAAAACTCGTCAAAGGACCAAAATCAACTGTCAGTCAACGTTGGTTACATTTCCAAGTAATCTGGTAAATGCAACCTATTTTTTTTTACTCTAAAGGTAACTCCTAAAAAGGGCGTGGTGGCCTAGTGATTTGACCTACGGCCTCTCAAGCAGACCTTTCAAAATTCTTGTACGAAATACTTTTAAAATTTACCACGAGCTTTACGGCGAAGGAAAACAAGAGGAAACCTGCGCAAAGCTGCGAAGCCATTCAATGGAGTGTGTGCAGTTCCCAATCTGCACGGGGCCCGCGTGGAAACTAAACTACGGCCCAAGCCCTCTCATTGTGAGTGGAGGCCTGAGCCCAGCAATGGAACGTATATATAAATAAATATCATGCGACACCTGATACCAATTGACCTAGTCCCAAACTAAGCAAAGCTTGTACTATGGAACAGATTAATATACATAGATAAATACAAACTTTAATACATATTAAACTTCGAAGGCCGGCCGGAAATCGAACCCGGGACCTCAAGCTTCGTAGTTAGGTTCTCTAGCCACTTGGCCATCCGTTCGTCATATATACGCAGGAATAATGATGATGATGACAGTCAACTCCAGTAAGTGCTCTAAGACACTTATTTTATCCTCTTTACTTACAACCTACGCAGAAATAGCGCAAACGTGTTAACCACCAACCAACTTATTTAACACATCCACAGTGGCGCCTCTGTCGTCAAAATGTACTGTAATTCAATAGTTCCAAATTTACTCACCCGCATTCATAACTTTGTCGCATTTCGTACGTGACTCGGGTGACCTTGCATTCTGTTTAGAAAAAAAACAAGATGGCGTCGAGTAACAGCTGACTTATAAACGGTCGTATTTCGGGTGAATGGATGCTTTTTTAACACGCTTATTAGACTAGAGTTTACTCCCGGCTTCGCACGCATAAATCTAACAATCATGAGGGCTATCGTTTTTTGTCTCACTAGATGGCGCACTGTTGCGTGAGGTTTTTAAGTGTGGCTTTCAAAGTCTGCTATTACGGGCGTGAAAACAAATTTTAGATTAAAATCATATTTAATACACCTTAAAACCGTGCCATAAAAATATCGAGCATGCCACAGTGTTCCATAGTCCCCGTTTTGTTCGGAAAAAAGGGAGGACAAAGGTTTCCGAAAGACAAAACTGTCTCAAAACACAGACATTAATTGCCCCGGAACGCATATTTGCCATAATTAATTTCAGATATTGCAAAATATTCACAAAATTATTCTAATTATAAATAAACCCGCGTAGCTCATCCAAAAACTATGAGATTTGACATTTCGGAGACCTCACGCTACACTAGCGCCTCTAGTGGCGAATTCATACGCGATAGCCCTCATTCCGTGATTTCGTATTCAGTGTCTCATCATACCAGCCTATATACGTCCCACTGCTGAGCACATTCCTCCCCTCAGAATGAGAGTGCTTGGGCCGTAGTTCCCGCGCACACACACCATTGAATTGCTTCGCAGCTTTGCGGAGGTTTCCTCACGATGTTTTCACCGTAAAGCTCGTGGTGAATTTCAAATGTAATTTCACACATGAACTTCGAAAAACGCAGTGGTGCGAGCCGGGGTTTGAACCCACGATCCTCTGCTTGAGATAGGTCAAACCACTAGGCCACCACGGCTTCCGTGTCTAATCCAGTGTCTCGTCTCGCATTCAGTGTCTATTTATTCCTTCCTGGATTCCTGTATTTATCCTCCTAAGTCCTCGCGTACTTTATAAAGGACTAATTAACACTAAGAATAACGGCCGAATGTACTTTATAAAGTACGAATTGTTCATTGAATAAAGAATTCTAAGAATTTTGAAATAATATCCAAAATAACAAAGTAGGTCAACCTCGTCAGGTCTTAAACGCAAAGTGTGTTAAAAAATGCCAGTACTCAGGAGGCTAGATATTCTTTTAATTTACAGCCGCTTCAGATGCTGCACCTTGTTGCAGGTTCCATGGAGATGGGAAAGAACCAGCCTATTTTTTACTCGACTACGGCAAAGCCAAAGGAAGAGTAATGATTTTAGCAGGCTACAAATTTTGGCCCGAAACATGTCGAGCTAAACTCGATTTAAGACGTGATCTATCCGGTATTATTTAATTAAAATATGAGTGAGTCTTACGGTAGTTTCATGTTAAAGGGTCAATTTATGCCACACGGAGACGCAAAATAAACTTTAGGTAGTAGGTACGGTCAAGGACTTTAATTCTTAAGCCACCATGGAATCTTTTCAAAGGAAAAATCATTACGTTTTTCCTTGTTAATTAATGCGATGTCACTATGACCTTTACTTAGTATTGCTTCATCATCCCAGCCTATATACGTCCCACTGCTGGGCACAGGCCTCCTCTCAGAACATGAGGGCTTGGGCTATAGTTCCCACGCGGGCCCAGTGGGGAATTGAATTGCTTCGCAGGTTTGTGCAGGTTTCCTCACGATGTTTTCCTTCACCGCAAAGCTCGTGGTAAATTTCAAATGTAATTCCGCACATGAATTTGGAAAAACTCAGAGGTGCGAGCCGGGGTTTGAACCCACGACCCTCTGTTTGAGAGGCGATAGGTCAAACCACTAGGCCACCACGGCTTGTGTAGTATTGCTTACTGAGTTAGTATTGCGGTATAGGAGCTCCGCGCGGAGCTCCGTCGACCCTGCAGGGTAACTCGACCTTCGTGTCGTGCGGTCCCTCTGACACTCATACTATTTACTTAAAACGAGAGCGAGAGGAACGGTTTCGAGTTTCGGGTTTCGTAGTAGCCCTGCTGTCACGTTATAGTTCACACATAGGATAATCGATACTGTGTACTTCGATACATTGTACTTCGATATTTATATCTTTCGATGTCACTTTTGTAGATAATTAGATTTTCGATATATTGGACGTAGGTCATCTTACCATTCGACATATAAACTTTCGTTAAGTATTTTAATTTTCGATATTTCTATACAGTCGAAATTTTATATTTTGAACATCGACTTTTAGCCGTAGGTATACCTCGTGCCATCCACGAAGACGCGTGATTTTGTCAAAATTAGTCATTAATGACATTGTACTTAATAAGAACCACGGCACGCGTCATCGTGAATCAATGACTCTACCTATATTTTAATTTTCGATATTCAAATATGTAACCATTATAACCTACGAGTGTATACCGTGTACCCATACTTACATACATACGCTCAAAAAACATAACCCTCCTTCGGGCAGTCGGGTGTAGTAAGAGACCTCCGGTCATATGTGCTCTAAGTATTTTATCGAGACGAGTGGCTAGACATACAGACATCCGGGTAGACTGATGTAATATTAATGAAGTCAGCTGCTGAATGCCAGATATATAGAATTATAATAATACCAGGAATGTATCAGTTAGTGTAATAGTATGGTTAGTTAGTTAATAGTTAGTACCTGGGCGACCGAGATTTGCTCGTGCTCAAACTCGATAACAAGGTTTTCCCAGAGATACACCAAGCTAGATCAATTTGTCATCCCCGGAAACCCCTAGATACATATCGAATCTCATCGAAATCGTTGGAGCCGTTTCCAAGATCCCCGAAATATATTATGTACTAGCTGTTGCCCGCGGCTTCGCCCCCGTTGTATTTTTTCTGTATTTTCTTCCATAAAAACCTTCTGCTGACAGTAACGAACACAACAAACAAAGAATTAGCGAAATTGGACCAGTCGTTCCCGAGTTTTGCGCTTAGCAACACATTTTAAGATTCATTTTTATTTATATAGATAGAAGATATACCGAGTGTGGCCTGTAATAAGAGCAAATAATTAAAACATAGATCATACTCCTCAAACTGAACAACATTAGTACGTGATTAGTACCTACAGAGACTTTTAAGTAAGTAGTTGTTTAATTTTTATTATACTTTTAAGTTTACTTGAAGAAGCAATGTAAAGCAAAATGCTTGATGTTTGTAGCGTGACAGGCGACGTCAGTTGTGTTCTAGGATGGCGTACATTGATAGCAGTATTTAATTTGTATGAAAAAAGGAAAGTTCAAAGACTCAATTATTTTTTTAAAGTCGCTGAGTTGTTTAGTTTGACGAGGATGATCTTTGTTTTAATTTTTTGCTCTTATTACAGGCCACACCCGGTATATACAAGAATTGTTCGTTTAAAGGTATTAGATACATAGATATACAGTAGGTATACAGTCTCGAAAACTATAAGGAATATTACAGCAGGTGAGGATTAGTTTAAGTAACACCTGTAAGGCTCCGTCTCCACCAGATATGTGCGAGGTTGTGTTGCGAGGGATGTGTTTTTCATTAACCAATAGAAACGCTTCATTTACCTCGCCTCGCTCCGCTCAGCTGTTTCTTTTTTTTTTATTCGACCGGAGAGGCCTAAGATGGGATACCTCAAGTGCCAGTAATTTCACCGGCTGTCTTACTCTCCACGCCGAAACACAACAGCAAAGAATTTCGTAAGCACAACGTAAAGCACTGCTGCTTCACGGCAGGATTAGCGAGCAAGATGGTGGTAGCGATCCGGGCGGACCTTGCACAAGGTCCTAACACCTGCAAAACAGATCTACGACACACGAGTTTCTACAGATCTGCGACGCGTATCTGTTGGTTCATGAAATAAAAACAAATTCCTCGTACATCATTTTGCAGGTGGTAGGACCTTGTGCAAGGCTCGCCCGGATTGCTACCACCATCTTGCTCGCTAATCCTGCCGTGAAGGATCAGTGCTTGCACTTTTGTGTTTCGGCGTGGAGAGTAAGACAACCGGTGAAATTACTGGCACGTGAGGTATCCCATCTTAGGCCTCTAGGTTGGCGACGTGTCTGCAATAACCCTGGTGCTGCAGATGTTTATGGGCGGTGGTGATCTCTTACCATCAGGAGACCCACTTGCTCGTTTGCCATCCAGTCGAATGGAAAAAAACATCTCTGGGTCATCCTTATCCGGATCATCTTATGGTTTGATACAGAGCTCGGAAAGAATGAGTTTTGTACTAAATAACAGAAAACAAACTAAGTATAGGTAGCGCCACCAGAGTTGAGGTCACTCACTCAAGAACATCTCAAATAATGCCAGCAGGATTTTGACATTCAAAGTCAGTCAAAATATCTTTATCCAATTTAGGCTATAACAAGCACTTATGAATGTCAAAAAAAATCTATCACCGGTTCGGAAAACCTCTGTTGAGAAGAATCCGGCAAGAAACTCACCAATTCATTCATTCTTGACCATCCTTGAACTCATTAATTTCATTCATTCTTCTTTTATGCAATCAGTTCTTAATGTGGCTGTAGAGTGAATCACTCACTTCAACTATCGCGGCACTACCATAAACTGCTTCAACTTTGCCCTCTGGCCCCAACATTGCCCGAGTTGATTTAGAGTCGATAACTTAGGACTCTTATAGGTTTTAAACTTTTATCTACACATGAATTATTATTACGGGGAGACAAAAGTTTAAAAACCTAAAGGGTGCTAAGTTATCGACTCTAAATCGAATCAGGCAATGTTGGGGCTAGAGGGCAAAGTTGAAGCAGTTTACGGTAGCTATACATATTTAAAGGATTCCACCTAAGCAAGCTTCCGAAGATGCTGGCAACGTAGGGAACGCTAGCTTTAAGCTAATTCTTTCTCCGAGGAAGGTGTCAGAGATTTCAAATTGCGCATATTTTAAGCTCACTTTTTTTTCATATAAATGTAGACCAACGGTTGGTTTGCTGGTGCATTGCCGGCCTTGCAAAAAAACCCGAAAACAAACATTCGTATTATTCGTACAAATATCTGCCCCGGCCGGGGATCGAACCCTGGACTATTTTTTTTTTTTTTTTTTTAATTTATTTAGCTTATGTTTCGTAGTCAGTTTCTCTAACTGCTTGGCTATCCAGTAGTCCTCAGATATTATTGTGTCAGATATTTCTGCACGCTCCGCTGTGGGCAGTGGCAGATATTGACGCAGGTGGCTATAATGCCATTAAATCACATAACTCGGAATATATTTAAGAATACATATCTTATACCTTTCAACTTCCTTTAAATGAGCAATTCTTGTATATATAAAAAAACAGGCAACGGTTACGTATATAATAAAATAACTATTACGTTGTCACCAGCCACGACTAAACGCGGTGCGGTTAGTGATTTTGCAATTCATTACGTGTTTTGTCCGCTAACCATTTGGTGAAGTGCGGTTCAAGCGAGCAATGAATTATAGTTGTGATTGGATAAATATTTATATTTCGGGGATCTCGGAGACGGCTCCAACGATTTCGATTAAATTTGGTATGTAGGGGCTTCCGGGGATGAAAAAAAGATTTAACTTGGTCTTGTGTCTGGGAAAACGCTTGTTACCGAGTTCAGCCCGAGCAAAGCTCGGTCGCCCAGGTACTATCGGGTAAAGTAGTGACCACACTGCTCGAAATACGGAGACAAAGACAAAGTCTGCGCAGGGGGCGACACTAGCGCAAACCGTTACAAACCGCCATGACAACGTCAGTTCTCTTTATAGTTTGTCGCCATGACTGATCATAATATATTTATTAGTATCAAAATAACATGGTATTTAAATCGATAGTAACGATAGAGCTATATGTGCAAAATTTTAATTGAAGTAATATTATAATAAAGCCTCATTTACCTCGCCTCGCTCCTCTCAGCTGTTTCCACCAAAGCATTGCTGTGCGAGGATAGTTAAATAAAGCGTTTCTATTGGTTCATGAAAAACACATTCCTCGCGACACATCCTCTCTCTCTGGTGGAAACGTAGCATTACGGCACGTCACAACGATATTTTGGGCAGTGTGGTCGCGCCTTTAATCTAGGTATGCTAAAACTTGTTTAGCTGAGAGCTGGACCTAAGGTCATCCGGTCTAGGTCGGTGTGGGCAGACTCATAAAAACGTCTGCTTCCTTTTTTTAGTGCTTCCAAATTTTGTACAGGTACCTAAAGTTGTTGGCTAACCCTTAGGACTGTGGGTTACATACAACATGTATTTTTTGTTATAACCGACCGACCGTATAGCCAAGTGGTTAGAGAATCTGACTACGAAGATGAGGTCCCGGGTTCGATTTCTAGCTGAAGCAGATATTTGTATGAGTAATACGAATGTTTGTTCTCGGGTTTAAGTATGTATTTATCTATATATAAGTATGTTTATCCGTTGTCAGTATCCATAGTACAAGCTTTGCTTAGTTTGGGACTAGGTCAATTGGTGTCAATTGTCCCATGATAGTTATTTATTATTTATAACTATAAACTTTAAGGATACTTAGGTACTCGTAATAGAAATCCTAATAAACATACTTTGATATAATTTATTGAATCAGGCGTTACTTTGCGGAGGTCCATATCAATGAACTAAAATAATGTGCATGGTGTACGGTTGTGTCACTCTGAAGATGAGCTCTGGTTGAGTTCGAAACGCGTGAGTGTAGTGTGGTGGTGGTGATAGATGGGTTTGTGTGATTTGTGTGTGTTCTTACAGTGTGGAGGTGGAGGAACTGCATGAACACGCATATTATGCATAAGCTTAGCTATCATAAGGTCGCGGGTGAGCAAGGAAATTATTTTAGTTCATTGATACTTTGATATCTTTTAACAACATACTTAGATAAGTTGAATAACCCCCGACATTGTCCTTTCAGAGATCTCAAAAATGGCGGATCAGATTTTCATGAAACATAGCTAAGAACAACTCTCTATGTCAGAGGCAGTTTTTTATTGCAATACTGCGTCATAGTTCATAGGACTACAAACCAACGTCTAGACTCTAAATATATTTTTTTTACATATATGAAATACGGATTAGGAGAAATCAAAAATAAAGTTTTATATTTTTGTAACTTATTGCTCTAGTAAGTATAAAATGTCGTTTTATGCAGCATGTTTTTTTTGTACAGGTTCACTTGACTCATTGAGATATCTTTCAGTTAACGTTTGCTAAGTTCACTTAACCTGTACTGTACAAAGCCCGTTGAAGTCTTTTTTATGAAAAAGAGCAATGTCAAATGAAGGGCATCGTAAAAACATGCCATATCTCACAATTGGTTACGATTTACAAAACGTAACCTGATTCAATCGATTATTTATACCAATACGTAGGTAGGTAAATAAAATATCGGCCAAGCGCGGGCTGGATTCGGGAGGCATCCGCAAAAATATGAAAAGCAGCAGAAAGCAATATCCTGGTGTTAGTATCGTTACCACGAAGTGCAAAATTCTAATTTCTTGCCGTCCCGCTAACGCTTATAGTATTTAATACGCGAGTGAGAGGGAAGGTACGATACGAACTTGGATTATCGTATCTCGTAGCAGCTTTCAGTCTTGCTTGCGATTGGCTCATTTAGTTATTTAACCAATTACAAACGTGACGCAAATTTCAAAGTTGTCAAACGGACCTCACGACACTCACGTGTGTGTGTGTGTGTGTGTGTGTGTGTGTGTGTGTGTGTGTGTGTGTGTGTGTGTGTGTGTGTATATATATCTACCTAATGTATATGTGTATGTGCATGTGTGTGTGTGTGTGTGCGTATGTTTGTTACCTCTTCACGGCTGGACGCATTTCGATGAAATTTGGTATACTGGGCTTCTGGAGTTACATATAGGATTATTTTTAACACAATCTTCCCACGGGATTGGGTGAAAATCTCGAAATCTCAACTGCTATCTTTATAATTATGATGGCACGGTCGTTTTTAATGCCATAAATCATATGTCAATGAAAACCACGATTTCATTTTTGGAAAGTCTCACATAAAAATGTATTTAGTAAAATCCGGGACTTTCAATTCAACTACTGGACCAAAGGATTTATGCGTGCGAAACCGCGGGTAAACACTTGTACATTTATAAAACAATTCAAACCACGCTGCGCCCGCGCAGGTATTGCAACCCAAGCCCTCTCATCCCACGAGGACGCCTGTGCCTAAGCACTTCGACCACACTGTTACACGTGTACAGTGTCCTTCCTTAAACCTCGAACTATATGTATGTATGTGTGTCACCGATGCCGTAACTCATACAGTTTTAGCCCAACACGTTTTATTCGCGAACAAGCCCATTAAAATGCTGCGTTTGTAGGCATTTGGGCAAAAAACCAGTCAAACACGAACCGGGTAAAACTATATGGGTTCAGTGACATGGAGTTAACTAGTTAAATAATTATTATAATAATAATCCCAGCCTATATACGTCCCACTGCTGGGCACAGGCCTCCTCTCAGAATGCGAGGGCTTGGGCCGTAGTTGGTTAAATTAGGAACGAATTGTTTCTTCGTCTTCGTTTGTCGGTTGGTTTTTCCAACAGCCGCTAGACCCCTAACGGCAGCATTCCCCGGCATCCGGCGCCCACATTTTGAATACGGCCGTTGAGTTCTGCGACGCGGTGTGCTTGTCTGTATGTATGTGTGTATGACAGTATACGTAGCTTTAAAAGTTATTTAAAATTAAAACATTCTAAATCTAATGTGTGTGTGTGTATTTATTATTTCACGCTAAAACGGCTGAACGGATTTGGATGTAATTTGATATGTAGACAGCTGGATTTTTGAAAAAACATCATCAAACTATTACTATAAATATGCGAAAGTTTGTAAGTCTGTTTGCTACCTCATCATCATCACGTCTAAACCGCTGAACTGATTTATGTAGATGATTTCGGTATACAAGTAGTTTGAGGCTTGGGGAAGGACATAGGATAGTTTTTATTCCGGAAAATTGTAGTTCCCGCGGGATAGCGATAAACGTTTTATGCGGGCGGAGTCGCGGGCAACAGCTAGTTGATAATATTAGAAGTAATTTATGCTTGCCTTTATGAACTTGTGTTTATGACACTATGCGTACATTATAGACTTCTAACATCTAGTAGCATGGCGAACGGTTGTGTTACTCTGAAGATGAGCTCTGGTTGAGTTCGCAACGCGTCAGTGTAGTGTGGTTGTGATAGATGGGTTTGTGTGATTTGTGTGTGTTCTTACAGGGTGAAGATGGAGGAACTGCATGATCCCATATTTAGAAATAGAAATAGAAATATTTATTCGCTCTTCGAATAATAAACATAATAAAAATACATTTAAAAAAAATATGCTAAATCGCGAAGCGGTCCCAGCTCAGCATAGTGCTGGCCGTAGAGGCCAACGCTGGTCTTCCGCTGTGACCGCTTGGCGACTTCACAGAAGGCGACAAAATTTCCTAGAAAATAAAACAACAAACAAAAAGCAATGAAAACAAAATACAAAACTAATTACTTACAAACAAACTTACTTAAAACTTATTTCTCTCATAAACGTATAGTTAATGCCACGAGAGTTGAAGTGAATACCTAATTACAGATTTTGACATTTACTCATCCATTTTCATTCATTCTCCTTTTGTGCTAGCAGTTCTTTTTGTAGGTGTGTGTGTAATCGTTCACTTCAACTCTCGTGGCAAATACCTATAGTTATCATAAGGTCGCGGGTGAGCAAAGTAATTGTTTCAGCTTCATAGTCATAACCCCTCTTTTGCATCGGGGTTTAAAAACTTAGTGACATGACCCGGTTTGAATTGAACCCACGATCTGCTTGAGGCCACAGGTCTAACCACTAGACCACCACAATTAGTAACTGTTAATTGCAGCAGCACGCGATGCAACGTCATCTGTATTACACCAGCTAATTAGCGAGGATGTGATTAGATTGTGATTACCGTTTTTTTTTTCTATTACTTGTTATTTAATATATACTTACCTACATTGTGTTTTTTTTGTGTTGCTTATTTGTGTATATCGGAGTATCTAGAAACTGGGGAATATCTGAATCTGATTCAGTCCTTTTTAGGGTTCGTAGTCAACTAGGAACCCTTATAGTTTCGCCATGTCTGTCCGTCTGTCTGTCCGCGGGTAAGCTCAGAGACCGTTAGTACTAGAAAGCTTTAATTTGACATGAATATACATATCAGTCACGCCGACAAAGTGGTACAATAAAAAAATGGTGGAAAAATTTGAAAAAATTTAGGATGGTAGTAAGTATATCAAACTTACACAGAAAACTATAACGGGTAAGTTTTCTTGAAAATTATTAGCAGTTTAAGAGTTAATATCAGCCTAAGGTATAAAATATACCTGAATTTGGAATATTCCGTACAAAATACGAAATCCTTGGAAAATGTTTACTTAATTTTTTCGTAATGGCTACGGAATCCGTTTGGGCGTGTCCGACACGCTCTTGGCCGGTTTTTTATATAGTTACTGGTTTTTTTCGAGCTGACTGTGGCTGTTAGCCTCAGACGGCTTTTACAGTTTACCGGAGAGAGCGCGAGAGCTGCCAGATGGGCCCCTCAGCAAGTGGGTGGTTTATCTGCTGCTGAAATGCACCGCCTGCTGTAATCTAAGTCTTTACTTCTTTCAGTAAAAAAGGTTGTCTGGAAGAGATCGCTCTTAAGCGATAAGGCCGCCTATTGCTTACCTTGTAATTTTCTCTCTGTGTACCTGTTTTTGTATCGCTTACTATTTGTGGTGTACAATAAAGAGTCATTGTATTATATTGTGTTTATTTTCGATTTCCGTTAACTTTTACAGAAAAAAAAATCAACAGATCATCATCATCATCATCATATCAGCCTTAGGACGTCCACTGTTGGAAATATGCCTCCCCCATATAGGTAGACTAGAATAGTGTGAAAGAAGTAGTTAAAATGATCGTGATTTCAAGTGAGTTAGAAAACAAGGTATCTAGAATTGTGGACTTAGCAGTCTATCGTGACACGCCAGCAATTATAAATCTCCTTATAAAGGTCAGTTGAGACATAAAACTGCAGAGACGGTGGCAATTAGGGATCCGCAAGAGTTAGGACCACCAACAAGATGGACGGATGACTTGAGGCCGTTTTGCCTAACGTTTCTGGCGCACGCGATCGCAATCAAATGACAGATCTCGCATACAAAAACTGATATCTGGTGATTGTTATTGCGAGCGTCAGAAACTTTAGGCAATACGGCCTCTTGTGGTAGTCGCGGGTTCACGGTGGATGCAGGCCGCTGCCAACCGAAGCAACTGGAGGTCTATGGGGGAGGCTTATGTCCAACAGTGGACGTCCTACGGCTGAGATGATGATAAAGCGCTAGACAGTCTTCGATAGTAGGTACTACTAACGCACAATACGGTATTTGACAACTCCTGATTTTGCCATATCTTAATATAATTATGAAAATATAGATAAACAGATAGTGTTTAGCGAAAAGAAAATTTAAATCGGTTGAAAATTGGATTTATAGTGATTTTCTAAAAAATCTATATACCTGTCTCTTTCTCAAACGCTTTTCTCTATGCAACAAGTACGGCGGTACTGGCGTGTGACGTCACATGCCAGTATGTCTTTCTCTGTCTAATCTTGAATTTCAAACCTTTATAACTTTGTTATTTGTAAAGGTAGCTTAAAAATTGTTTTTCGATAACAGGTATTATAAAACATATACAAAATAGTCAAATAGCGTATTGTGTCTGACCGAATATCCAGTTTCGGCTTATTTCGGAGTTAAGTTGAAGTTGCGGTTAGTTTAGAAGAAAGCATGGGAAAAAAAGCTGTATGTGCGTTCGTGTATTTGTTTGTACGAGGGAATTCCCACGGGAATTTTCGCAAAATTTCAATTCAACTCATACGCGTACGAAATAAATAAGAAAAAGAAAGGAAGTACGGTCGAACAAATTGGATCATGACCTTTGATGGAACCTTTTAATAATCAATTTCGCTACGATTTCTTTGACAAAATTATGAGATGTCAACATGACATTAGTAGCACAAAGGTTCCACTCTGGGTCATGATTAAATCTGTTCGACTGTAACTACATGACAACAAAAAAAAACTGTAACAATTTTTTTATATATTTCCAGAAAAATAAGTAGTTTGCATTTGAGATAAAAAAAACTTGCGAACATGCAGAACCCACACAAATATTTAATATGCAAGTGATAATATATTTACAATTTATCACATTGCATAAGCTATACGAACTAGTTGACCGAGCTTCGTTCAGATGTTACATTCCGTTTCCATGAATATAAAGACATTGCATTTGAAATTGATGTGTTTTTTATTATTTTATTATCTTCCTTACATCTATTATTAAATATGTACAGTACTTATATAGAACTCAGGTATAGACCATTAAAAAACTTTTTGTTTATTTGTTGCATTTGGCTCTCTACTTCTCCTAAAATGTCATCGTTCAGGGATGCGCGTGGGCAGGGACGCGACCTTACGTTTGATCCGAGAGTAACAACTTAAAAAGCTAGGTAATATTTGGACCATACTAAAACGTCATTGCTAAAGGTTTCCCACCCACTTGCATTGCAGGTAGTAGGACCTTGTGCAAGGTCCGCCCGGATTGCTACCACCATCTTGCTCGCTAATCCTGCCGCGAAGCAGCAGTGCTTGCACTGTTGTGTTTCGGCGTGGAGAGTAAGACAGCGGGTGAAATTACTGGCACGTGAGGTATCCTATCTTAGGCCTCCAGGTTGGCAACGCGTCTGCAATACACCTGGTGTTGCAGATGGTTATGGGCGGTGGTGATCTCTTACCATCAGGAGACCCACTTGCTCGTTTGCCATGCAATCGAATAAAAAAAAAAAAAAAACTTAACTGCAATGTAGGTGCTGTCATCTTCTTGTTTTGGGATCAAAACTGTCGGGGCGAAAGGGGGTACGGTTAACCGCTGAATCTATACCTAGAAGAAAAAAAAAAATTAAGCAAATTGTTACAAAAAAAAACAACCTAACCTAACCAATTTAGAAAACTTGATAAACTCCCGACATTGTCATTAACGTTCCGTACCCAAAGGGTGCCAAAGGAACCCTATTACTGAGACTCCACTGTCTGTCTGTCCGCCCGTCTGTCACAGGGCTCTATCTCTCGAGTCGTAATAGTTATAGACACTTGAAATTTTCACAGATTATTAATTACTGTGGCCGCTATAACAACAAATACTAAAAACAGAATAAAATAAATATTTAAAGGATGCTCCCATACAACAAACATGATTGTTTTGCCGTTTTTTGCTTGATATTAATAACGTCAACAGGCAGAATCTTCAGTTGTAGAATCACTTTAAAAACAAATAATTAAATTAAAATAAAATATTTAAGGGGGCGCCCATACAACAAACTTGTTTTTTTTTGCCGTTTTTTCGCTTATTTCTAATGTTCCGATTCGCACTTGCCCTTTTTTTTTTATTATATATTTCAAAAACGCCGGAACCAATTTTAATTAAACATAGCTAAGTACCATAGCAAGCAAACTCGCTTTCACGTAAAAAAAACACGCAGAGCAGAGCGAGGATAGGAAATGAAGCGTTTCTTACATTTCTCGCAACACATCTTCGCACATCTCTAGTGGAAAAGCCTAATACCCCTCTTTTTGCGTTGAGGTAAAATTCATTCAGCGCGGGAAAATAGAAAAAAATGTGAGTTCCATCTTCAGATCAGTTTTTTTTTAATGTACTTAGCCTAACAAATAAAAAGTTGGAAAACCCTGACTTTGTCACTTCAAAGTTCAATATCTCAAAAGGGCTTAACCGATTTTGATGAAACATATCTAAGAACCATGGCTACAAAACCTGATTTTAAATAAAAAACCGCATTTATAATCGGTCCACCCGTTTCAGAGCTACGGTGCCACAGACAGACAAACAGACACACACACATAGCGGTCAAACTTATAACACCCCTCTTTTTGCGTCGGGGTTTAAAACAAAATGACCGTTAACTACAAAGTTAAGGCCCGTCAGACCAAAACCGACAAAAACTCGGCACTAGATCGATCGTTCGCTATTTTTTCCCGCAACTTTTTAAAACTTAACCTCCAACGGTCAGCGCATCGCGATTATTAAGAATAAATTATACAACCAGTTCTATTCGATTCTTCGGCGTATCGATGCTGCGTCCGCTCAGTTAGCTATCTGTGGTTGTGTGTTCGAGACGTGTGTTGGCGGCTTAACATTTGGTTTTTTAATTTGCTGCAAACAGCCAGGTATTTTCTTTTAAATTGATTTTCAATCGGCCAGTTTTTTTTAAGTTTTTTTTTTTTATTTGTCTGGTTTTTAGTATTTTATGCCAGTTGAGAATTTTATTTAGCTAAAATTCACTGTACAAAATTGATAGTGTGGTAATGTAATTCGTAATCCAAGTTTTTAAATAGAGTGGTTTTAGGTGGAAAATTTATACTGCTTACATTGAGTGTTCTGTGCTAGGTTTAATATTTCGTCTGTTGTGTTCTTTTTGCAGACCTTAACCATTATATTTTTACTTAAATTAAAATTAACCAAAAAAAATAAGAAAACGAACAGAAAGCAATTTTAAATATAAATTTTAATATATATTTCTAATATTTTAAATCCTTATTCACGTGAAATATTCTAATTTTTTAAACTAAAATGTTACAAAGTTACCTACATAGCAATAAGCCATGCAGAAAAAAATCTAAATATTCATACAAAAACCTCCAACTCAGACTTGGCTAATGAATAATGCAAATTATTTGCGTTATCTCACGGCCAGAGCGAGACGCAGCATTGACGTCATCGTGCTGTCTCACTCACTGATTGACATCTCTTGAACAGAAAATAGGTATCTAGCTAATTCTATACTTTACTTCGAAGAACATTAGATTATACTAGCGCCCCGACCCGGCTTCGCACGAGTATAGTTTAAAAAAAACCGGTGCCGCATAAAGCGGTTCGCTTCATCCCACTAATTATAGATAAATGCGAAACTTTGTAAGTCTGTTTGCTTGTTACCTTATCACGTTAAAACCGTTAAACCGATTTATACTCCGTTTAATTTAGGTTTGAATCAACGGTCAAGATGTTACACCGTTTCTCATGTAGGTACATTTATTAGCGGTATTTATAATGTTTTTAGTATATAAGTTAACACAATTTAAATAGTTCCGTTGTTTCATTTAAAAACGTGTGCAAATTTTACCGTTAAGTTTCAAATGTTAAAATAAATGGAGTATAGATGAGATCGTTAAGTTTAAGTCCCTGGGATAGGATAGGATATTTGGATAGGCTTAGATAGTTATTATCCCGGAAAATTGTATAAGTAGTTCCCGCGAGATAGTGATAAACGAATTTTGGGGTAGTCTTTCATAATGCGAACTGCTAAAGAATGGAATTCGCTCCATCGTCTGTACATTTCCGGATAATTACAACCTAGGGCTCCTCAAGGCTAGAGTGAAAAGGCTATTACTGAACCAGTGACCCTTTGGCCTCATCTGCACTTTACACCAGGTTAAATAGAATCACGGGTCAGTTCCTCATCGTCAACCCAGCCTATATACGTCCATCTGCCGGGCACAGGGCTCCTCTCGTAATAAGAGGGCTTGCTTAGTACCCACGAACATCACACTCACCATTCTTCGCAGTGCATCGTGGTAAATTTCAAATGTAATTTCTAGCATGAATTTCGGAAAACTCAGAGTAGCGAGCCGGGGTTTGATCTACGATCTTTTGCTTGAGGGCCATAGGTCAAACCACTAGGCCACCACGCCTCTCACTAGTCTGTTATACCTATGTAAAAAAAAACTTGCTTATAAATTATTGTTTTTTCTTCTACTACATAGATACTTCTCTTCTATAATAAGTCGTTACACTTTTGACTGGTCTCTAGAATGGTCGTGATCGGTTGAGTATCATCACTTTCTTTACTTTCTTGGGAAAATAGTGGATATTTTGTTTAATTTAAATCCCCAAAAACTACAAGTTCCCAAGGGATATAGCGTTAACGATTACTAAGTACGCGAAGGAAGTCGCGGGCAACATATACGAGTAATAATTATTAAAATGCAAACAGTTATTGATACGTGAGTGACCCGTGTATTTTTTCTACTTTAAAAGTTGGAATACACCTAACATTGTCATTGTCATCATCATCATCATCATCATCCCAGCCTATATACGTCCCACTGCTGGGCACAGGCCTCCTCTCAGAACAAGAGGGCTTGGGCCGTAATTCCACGCGGGCCCAGTGCGGATTGGGAACTTCACACGCACCATTGAATTGCTTCGCAGGTTTGTGCAGGTTTCCTCACGATGTTTTCCTTTCACCGCAAAGCTCGTGGTAAATTTCAAATGTAATTCCGCACATGAATTTCGAAAACCCAGAGGTGCGAGCCGGGATTTGAACCCACGACCCTCTGCTGAGAGGCGATAGGTCAAACCACTAGGCCACCACGGCATTGTCATAATAACAAAAACTCCTGATCCAATTTTAATGAATAGCTAACAACTATCACGAACATGCATTATTATTTATGTATGCTTTTTAAATTTTGAACATTTCGCTACATTCCAATAACCAGTCGTGGTCATCTTTAAATGTCTAAACGTTAGTATCATTCCGTGAATGCGGATGTCACTCTACATTACTTTAATTATTAACTATAACATTAAATAATAATTAAAGCATGTCAACTAGCTTTTGCCCGCGGCTCCGCCCGCGTGGTATTCGGTTATCGCGCGCTGTTCCCTCGGGAACTGTGCATTTTTCCGGGATAAAAAGTAGCCTATGTCACTCTCTGGTCCATAAACTATCTCTATGCCAAAAATCACGTCAACATTTTTCAAAACATTTTTCACTCATAGAAAGCTGTAGGTACTGTTTCTGATTTAAATAGGTCATTTTTGTCCCGAGAAAGTGTAAAGTTCCCGTGGGATAGAAATGACTATTTAACCCCATTTTTAATTGATACATTGTTAATCAGAGTCTGTAGTCATTAGTGTTTTTCTTAATCAGCCACGAAGTTGAATTAACTTATTTCCATCCCGTGGGAAATTTGCATTTTCCCGGAAAAAGGAGCCTACGTGAGTGAGTGTGGTTTTCTATTAGTGAAAGAATTTCTAAAATCAGCCACGAAGTTTAATTCACTTACTTCTATCCGGCGGAAATTTCGCATTTTCCCCGAGAAGAATAAGATATGTGATGGGATAGTCCAGCTTTCCATAGGTGTTTCTTTTTTAAATCAGCTCCGAAATTGAATTAATTTATTTCTATCCCAAGGGAATTTTGCATTATCCCGCATAAAAAGTAACCTATGTCAATCAAGGATAGTGTAGCTTACGGTAAGAATTTTTAAAATCGCCTTAATAGTTTCGGAGATTCGACTACAAACAAAGAAACGAAAAAAGTTTAGACATTTCCCTTTCCGTGAAAATTTCTAAAAATCCTTCCTTAGTGCACCTTTACAATACTTGAGGTACATGTATGCCAAATTTCAAATCTCTAGCACCAGTAGTTTAGGCTGTGCGTTGTCTGTCAGTCAGTCAGTCAGCCACGGTACTGTTTTATAGGTATAGATTAAGTGTCATTTATTTAAATTAAAGTCATGCTAGTTAGTGGTTTGAACAATGGCCCCTCATCACAAGCAGAGAGTCGTATGGGCTCAAACTCAAACACGGGCTCGCTACCGATGTGCCAAAGGAAACTTTCCAAAATCGCGGAATTTTTCGCATAGAAAAATTTCGGAACCTTCTTAGTTACAATTTTGTATTGGGGATTGAAACTTTCCGTTTCCTAAATTGAAATTTCCTATATATGTTGTGAAAATTTCCAGAATTTTCCGAGAACTTTTCCAACTATTTGAAAACTTTCCGCAACTTGCACATCTGTGAGGCTCGCATCTCTAAGTTATTAGAAATCTACGTGCGAAATTACATTTGAAATTTACCATCACCTTTATGGTGGAGTTAAACACAAAGAGGGATACCTGCACACGCCTGGGAAGAACTTCAATGACGTGCGCGAAGTTCCCAATCCGAATTGGGCCCACGTGGTAACTATGGCCCAAGCCCTATCATTCTAAAGGGCCCCATACACAGTACGATTCGTCTGTATGATCCGTCGCTTCAGACCGATCGAAACGACGAATCGATTGTGTACCTATGTCAAGATCGTTAACGATTTACTTTATCGAAGATGATGTCGAGATCGCAACAAAATCCCATGCAATCATGAATATACAGTGTGTGGCTCTTTACGATCAATCGTCACGATTTTCATCAGATCGATCGTAGAGACGAATCGTACCGTATATGGCCCTTAAAACAAGTCTGGCCTGCAGTAGCTGCGGATTCAGTTAGTCAAAGGCACTAAATGGTACCAGTTTTAGCGAGATTAACGTTACTTTTTAAATGTTGAAAACAATAATTTATTCAAAATACAAATATTTTTTTCATTAAATAGGCCGAAATGGGCGCTTTCGAAAAGACCATCATTACCAAGAAGAATGCGCCGTAAGAAAGTCATTTTTTCAAAATAAAATAATTGCAAATGAAACACTTGAAAACTACAGTATACAATTTAAAAAAAATACAGGAAAGAATAATAATATTACAGGGGATGTATGGGGTTACTTAGTCACAAAACGAAAACTTCCACCGTCATTATATTATTTACTAAGTGATGAGATCACTGCAATTGAAAGTGAGAAGGTTTTACTCAAATACTCAATCATAATTATTGATTGTGATGTGAACGATCCATAATCTAATTATCAATTACTGAGAGGGTAGAGTTGGTCCTGCTCACGTTTCCGCAATCTCACAGTAATAACCGAAAAACATACCTGTATAGATAGATACATACCTAAGACCGGAGAACAAACATTCGTATTATTAGTACAAATATCTGCCCCGGCAGGGGATCGAACCCGGAACTTCAAGCTTCGTAAGACATAAATTGCGAAAACTTAGACATGTTTTATCAGCCCTTTTTGAGATATCGAACTTTGAAGTGACATTGTCGGGAATTTTCCAACTTTTTGTTGGTCAGGATATAATGTCATTTAGCTATTTATCTAGCAAGTTACCGAATGGAAAAACACGCTGGACCTTGGTTGGCATAAATCATTTACATATGCCTCTCACGTTAACACCGCTACTTTGTAACAACAAAATATTAAGATTGAAAGCAGAGGTTACCAAAATATGGCGTGCAAAAAAATAGGGGTTTAAGAAGTTTAGGAATTGTCTGTCTGTTTTTACCGGATGCATTTTAGTGTGCGCAGAAATGAGCGGGGGGGGGGGAGTTTTCACCCTTGTAAGTACCTAGTTAGTGTTCCGTTAGCCCGCACGAAGCGCTTTGCTTCATATTTCATAATGCGAACTGCTAAGGAATGAAATTCGCTCCCGTCGTCTGTATTACCGGAGCAATACAATCTAGGGCTCTTCAAGGCTAGAATGAAAGGCTGTTACTGAACCCGTGAGATACACCTTTGGCCTCATCTGCACTTAACATCAGGTGAGATAGGGATCAATCACAGTCAGTTATAAGAAAAAAACCTAGTAGAAATATGCGTCGGATGCTACATGGTCTTATTTCACCAGCTCGTTTCTTTCACAAGTCGACAGAAGTAGGCGCCATGCGCCCTTATGTTGTCAAAAGACAAACTAAGGTTACCGACATAGCCCGAAGAATTGCGAAACTGAAGTGGCAGTGGGCGGGGCACATCGCTCGCAGGACTGATGGCATGGGTTCAGAAGGTTCTCGAATGGCGTCTGCGGACCGGGAGACGAGCTGTCGGTAAGCCTCCAATAAGGAGCGACGACCTGGTTAAGATCGCGGGATTGAGGTGGATGCGAAAAGCACAAGACCGGTCTGAGTGGAGAGCCTATGTCCAGCAGTGGACGTCTTTCGGCTGACATGATGATGATGATGATGAGGATTGATTCTGCGATTGTATTTCCCTGTATCGTCTCTATGCGCCCGCGCAGCCAACGCCTATTGGCTGATATTAAATATGCTAATAACGCGATTTAGAGTCAACCGAGCTGTTGACCTTTCGACGCGACAATGTTGAAACAAGTCTCACTGGTTTGAGTCTAATGCTCATAGCCTTGCTAATATTAACTTAAAATCAAAATAAAATCTTCTTCTTTAGGTGCCATCTCCTACCGGAGGTCGGCTATCAATACTGCTATCCTTATCTTCGATACAGCTCGGAACAGGGATCTTGTGCTAAGGTTGAACCATGTCCGAAGATGTTTAAGCCACAGAGTACTTTACTATTATATGTAACACATAGTACTTTACTATCATATGTGTTTAAACCCCGAAGTACGCCTTCTTCCGGGCGGCCGCTTTCCTTGGATTTTCCCTTGCATGATGAGTTGGAGTAGGTCGTATTTATCATTACGCATTATGTGACCAAAATACTGCAGCTTGCGTTTCTTAACAGTTTTCGAGGTCTCTACCTTTTTGTTCAAAAATAATATTTTCAAAATAAAATATTCGAGAAAAAAGAAGCAAAATACAATTGACAAACATAAAAAAGAACTAACCTAAGATATTTTAACTAACTATAACAATGTATATGTAAACTTACGGAAGCCAATGCCCTGTCGAAAGAAACTTCTTAAAACTTCCTGCATTTTTTGAATTTTCTCCTGTTAGTCTCATTGACAAACATACTTGTATACAAAAGCGGACTTATCCCTGTTTTTATCATCATCATCATCTTGGCCTAATATACGTCCCAATGCAGGGCCTCCTCCCATAATGAGAGGGTTCTGTAGTTCCCACGTGGGTCCAGTGCGGATTGGGAACTTCACACACACTATTAAATTTCTTCGCCGGTGTGCAGGTTTCCTCAGGATAAAACTTGTGATAAATTTCGAATGTACGTCAGGAAAACGTCATGAAATCTTCTGAGGAAACACTGGAAAAAAAAATTGCTAACAGTAACAAAAAAAATGTTGTTTGTAACATAACTTGAGTGACTACAAAACTAAGGCCTACCTACTAGCTAAAAGTTAGGTGATGTATTACAAAATCAGTTTTGCAATATTAGCATTATTTTGGTTCTTAATTAGTAAATTTTGGCTAAACGTCAAGTTAGTCTAACTAGTTCAGCTATCCTTTTTTTCAGTAAAAATCGTAATTTTGTAACTACATCGAAACTTTCTATTGGATCCAACAACAAAGATTATCTGACTTTGTATCACCTTACCACAAGGTTTTTGTATATATTTAAATACAATATTACTTATTTTTTTGTGTTGAAATAGGGTCTGGAAATATTTATTTCTATTTTTATAAGTGGACAACTGAAAATGGACAACTTTTTCAAAAATAGTCACATTATCCGAAAAAATCAAGGGGTGCGGGCCCGGGCTCGAACCCACGACCACGAGAGGCAATAAGTAGGTCAAACCACTAGGCCACCGTAGCTTAAAACTAACCTAATTTATTAAAAAAATACAGCGTGTATTTTTGATACCACCTCAAACTGTAACCAGACGAAGATTTAAGTGCTGTGAACCGATATCAAAACAAATTGTTTATTTAGAATAAACTACCAGAGGAGAATTTATTTATAAACAAACAAATAATATATACAATAATATACAGAAATAAATAAATAAAATAACTAAAACTAACTTACTCTAATCCTAAAAATTACTACCAGAGCGTAATTAATTTTTGAAATATTTTCGAGCAGCAATGTAATGCGTACAATAACTTGATACGAGAGAGAAGCGTTCTGTGACAGCTGTCACGTCAACAAGTGCGACGTTTTGAATAAAAACAAAGTAGTATCGCCTAGTGATACATTGCGTGCTAATTAACTTTGAAAGGAAAATAATCATTCTAAATTTTTACTAAAACATAATAAAATGTGATTATTAGGGCCTTCACTAACTGCCCTTAAAGTTCGAGGTAGTATCAAAAATAAAATACACGCTATTTATTGAATCAGGCGTAACATTGCGGATGTCTATACTAACTTAGAGATATTAATTAACTTGAAACAATTACTTTGTCCACCCGCGATCATTTCCAAGTTAAAAAAGACTTGAGAATTATGTTTAGACGAAATGCTTATTAGACCAATTGCTACATAGACCATTTTTGCATCTTAGACAAAATGATACAAACCCGATTGTGTTGTGCAACAGTTTTCATTGCAGCTCCTCCGCCTCCACAATTAAGCATATCACGCAAACCCAACTAATCACCAGCACCACACCCCACCGACGCGTTTCGAACTCAACCAGAGTTCATCATCAGTCAGTTGGTTCGTTATCTAATATCTAGTAGCGTGGTGAACGGTTGTGTTGCTCTGATGATGAATTTGATTCGAAAATATATTGATTGTTACCCCCGAAAACCTTTACATAGCAAATCTCGCCGAAATCGTTATAGAGCTGATTCCGAGATCCCCGATATAAATGTAAATAAATAAACATTGATTTATTTTATTTATCAAACAATAAAAATACAGCATTAAAATAAATAAAAACGGCCTAAGTGCGAGTCGGACTCACGTACGAAGTGTTCCGTACCCATCATCTATAAAACATTAGACATTAGCAAAAAAATGACGTTTGTTGTATGGGAGACCCCCTTAAATATTTATTTTATTCCATTTTAGTACTTCGGTGCGCGAGTCCGTAAAGAGAGAGAAAATCCATACTTAATTCATACTTAAAAAACGCCCAAGATAGGGTTCCGTAGCCATTACGAAAAAATCAAGTACTTAATATTATGTGCGTTATAACACAATGATGTAACACAATTAAACACAGTACACACAATGATGTAACACAATTAAATACAGTCTTAAAATCTATTACCAGAAAAAGAGCGTATCTTCACGGCACTTATGTCCTTTTGTTGAGAAGCGCAGTTTTTCGGCAATAACTCAAAAACGGTATATCCGATCATGTTTAAACCAATTTTCGTTGAAATTATTTATTGAAGCGTTACCTTTCCATATTTTTGCATATTTTTGGACAAACGGTTTACAAGATAGGGGGGGGGGGGCACAATTTTTGCTACTTAGGGAGCGATGATTTCCGGAAATCTTCACTTGATCAAAAAAGTTTTTGAGAAACCTTACTATCTTTTCAAAAGAGCTGTCGATTTATGTGCCACACGTTGATGAGAGTTAAAAAAATTTTTTTTCAATTCTGTTTCCTGTCTGTGTTGGAGTGCCCCCCCCATATAAATATTTATTTTTGTAATTTAACTACAAAACTAAATAGCGGCTTTGACAAGACATCTGTACTCCAAATTTCATCTTCGAATCTTCAAATCGCATCTTGTAGTTTTCGAGTAAAATGCCTGTGACATACGAACGGACGGAAACAGACCAGACAGACAAACAATGACTTGAACGAACGTCTTAGACCTATAAGGGTTCCGTTTTTGCCATTTTGGCTCCGGAACCCTAAAAAACCCGAGACCAATTTTATTTGTAAGGTGTTGATTAAATACTTAACTGAAAACTTTAAAGTAGTTGGTTCAGAATCGAGAGAATCTACAGTCAAGTTCATAAACTTATGAGCAAAAATTTGATCAAAATTATCTGAACACGACTCTATTGTTAACGGCGTAGAAGCGTGTTCAGATATTTTTTGACCCCCGACGTAAAAAGAGGGGTGTTATAAGTTTGACCGCTATGTGTGTCTGTGTGTCTGTCTGTGGTACTGTAGCTCATAAACGGGTAGACCGATTTGAATGCGGTTTTTTTTTAATTGAAAGCTGGTTTTCTATCGATGGTTCTTAGACATATTACATCAAACTGGGTTTATTCGTTTTTGAAATATTGAAACGCATATTCCGAGCATGTTTAAGAAAATGAGATTATTACAATGCAAAGAATTCATTAGGTATAATGTGCTAAATTTTAACTCATGCATTAACTTCACACATCAAATAGTCTAAGTAAGGCATGCATCTGCTAAAGACATAGCAGGATAATAGAATTTTAGTATATTAGTCATTATATTTAGCGTGTGATACAAACAATGAGTCACACTGGTTGACTGGTCCGTCGTTCGCCGCCCACGACAGCATTTAGGTTGGGTGACGAGATTTTCTACCTGCATACAAAAATTTGGTATTCTGCGACCGGCGACCTCTATGGACCAATGTCAGTAGGTCCTACTAATACCTCTATTATATATAACACCCCTCTTTTTGCGTCGGGGGTTAATTAAAGTAGATCCTACCGTAGACGATCCTACTACACTGAAAAACAAGGATAGCGGTACTAGTTTGGCTACTTGACGTTAAGCCAAAATTTACTAATTAGGAACCAAACTAATGCTTATTTGCAAAACTGATTTTGTAATACATCACCTAACTTTAGGCAGTTGCCTCACCGCCGGCGAGGAAACGATTGGCTATCGACTATTTTCTCGCTCAAGAAACGAACAAAAGATATAAGATCCTGTGTGAGTAAAAGTGACACATATATTAATAGTTGATCGCTGGCTGTTCACACTGTCGGCGAGACTCGCTCTTACATCTTTTGTCGCAGCGACAAGAGCTATAAAACTCGCTGAGCTATAGATACTCGCTCAGCGATGTCAGCTTGGCGGCCGCCCCGCACGAGCGAGTCGAGTGGAGCGAGTAATCGCCCGTCGCATTCGAACACTCGCTTACAGCCAGCGACAAAACTACATTCGCTTCTCGCTGCTCACCCACTCGTTTCTAGATACTCGCTCTACTCGCTTCTCGCTCGTCGGCGGTGGGACAAGTGCCTTAAGCTACTAGTAGGTCTTAGTTTTGTAGTCACTCAAGTTATGTTACAAATAAAAAAAAATTTTGTTACTGTTAGCAAAACTTTTTTTTTCAGTGATTATGAATTAGCTGTTGCCCGTTTTTTCGTTATTTGTCGTCTCTTTCTAACCTGACGTCGCCGTTGAAGAAAGAAGAGAGAAGAGAATGGGAGTGTGACCTAGCCTCTCCTTGGCTTTGTCTGTATTAAAGCTTCAGACATAGCCTAATAGAGGTTACGTTTGCAACCGTTCGAACGACTAGAGAAGAAAGAAGACGGAAGATTGAAGAGTTTTCTGCACGTCAAATAACGCGTCATGGAGTGGGGGCTCTTGACATCTCGCCGTGCTAGAAAGTGACGTCACACGGAGCTTTAACTGGCTATGTCGTCATACATTTTTTTTAAATGACATCTATGTTTTAATTATTTGCTCATATTACAGGCCACACCCGATATATTAAGAACGTTCAATCAGAACGTTGCCAGCTCAGCAGGTATAAACCTCCGATCAACGGGTATAAACGCTCTAAAACTCTCGCATAAACTTGACACTGGCAGAGTTGTCATCAAACCCAATCCGAACATTGTTTGAAAAATAGGTATGATGCTGTGTGCTGCTCACCCCGACGTTTTGTCAAGGGCGACCGGTTGACGTCACCGGCTAATGTGGTCATTCCGTATGCCGCGCGTTCACGGAAACAAGCAACACCATATGAAACTTACCTAATCTATACTATACTACTTTACTTAGTACTATTTCTGTGAACAGACCTCGAGATTTTTGACATTGGAAATGTCTTTTCGTTCGTTCCAGTGTTGGCTCCGATTTCACGAAAAATTGCGATCTCCTTATATATCGGAGGGTTGTGTAGATATGATGTTAAATAAAAAACCGGCCAAGAGCGTGTCGTACACGCCCAGGATAGGGTTCCGTGGCCATTACAAAGAATCATAATAATTTTCTAAGGATTTCGTATTGTGTACTGTAGGAACTAGGCTGTATACCTCTGGCAGGTGGTAAAACTGACCACCTGGCAGGTTAGATTAACCTAGTTTGTATAAAGGGATAGGTTTTTTATATTGAGTTTCTAGAATATAACTTTAAAACAGATTGACAGCGGTATACATGCCGGAGGGCAGATTGCTCCCGATAGCCTAAGCGGCTATGCTATTCTATGTAAATGTATTTTAAGTTTCTAAAATAAATCCAAATAATTGAAGAAGAACCATTTTATTTTTGAACTGAGTTTAAAGTCACGCGCGTTGATCCCCAGTACCTAAGCTTCTCACCAAGTTACAGTCCCCACAGTACTAATCTTCAAGTTTAGGTATATTTATACCTTAGGCTGCTATTTACTCATAAACTACTAATAATTCTCAAGCAATCCTGGCCCCTATAACTGTCCTTGTAAAGTTGATATATTTACTGACATTCCGAATTTTTTCAAATTATTCCACTAACAGTTTAGATGTTAGAGGGGAATATTATGAAGTGTACTCGTAGTTTGATGTATGATGGAGAGAGCTATTGCTTGAGGTTTCTCTACGGGATCGAATCAGAAATGAGGAGATACGTAGAAGAACAAGGGTCACCGACATAGCCAAGCGAATTAGCTCGTTGAAGTGGCTATGGGCAGGCCATGAGCACGGAGAACAGATGGTCGTTGGGGCCGAAAGGTTCTCGAGTGGAGACCGCAGATCAGCAAGCGCAGCGTAGGACGTCCACCAACGAGATGGACATGACCTGGTTAAAGTCGCGGGGTCACGATGGATGCAAGCCGCTGCCAACAAGCAACTGGAGGTCTATGGGGGAGGTCTATGTCCAACAGTGGACGTCCCACGGCTGAGATGATGATGATGATGAATATTATGAAGTCAGTTTATAAAAAAAAATATGCTGAACGAAGGTAATGTAATGATATATATACGAATGACGTCCAAGATAAATCTCTACATGATTTACCTTTCTAACCACCTTGCCTGCTAAATATAAATGAGACATTTAAATTTCATACAGACGTCTCTAGTTGACATTCACAGTGACATTCCGGACATACATATATTATATGTTTGTATGAAACAACCAGTTTGGTTGCTACGGGTATATATAAGTATAAAGATGTAAGCTTTGCACGTGTATAAGTCTGTAACAAATTATGAATTAGATTGTTGATTTCATTTGGTTTTTAATCCCCGACGCAAAAAGAGGGGTGCTATAAGTTTGATCGCTATGTTGTGTCTGTCTGTGTGTCACCGTGTAGCTCTTAAACGGGTGGACCGAATTGAATGCGGTTTTTTTATTTGAAAGTAGGGTTTCTAGCTATGGTTTTTAGATATGTTTCATCAAAATCAGTTCAGCCGTTTTTTGAGATATTGAACTTTGAAGTGGCAAAGTCGGGGTTTCAGACTTTTTGTTGGTTAGGTTATTGATTGTGAATTGTACATAGCTTTAGGTTTCTGTGTCTGTGTTATTTTCTGTAAAAACATTATTAAATGGTAGTCTGCAGAGATTGCTTTAAAGCGACAAGGCTTTCTTTTTTTGTACACTAATTGTACCGTTTTATTGTGTTCAATAAATAATATTTATATTGTATTATGTACTATGTGTCGTATAGACTTAGCTATTTTGCACGTTTGGTTGCGCAGCTAGTTATGACATCACTTTTCCGCCTTAGTTGACTCACGGTATTTATATTAAGTTTTTAAGCAAGTAAAAGTTAAAATTTGCAGTTAGAATTAACTGGTTCTCAGGGCTAAAATCAAGGTTTTTTTATATTGTAGCATCTTGAAGAATTTTTATTGTATAATAATGGAATAAATTAATAGAAATAAGAAAAATAACGAATTGTTATTACATAACCAATGTTGTTACCTAGTCGAGAATATGTTTCTAAAGTTTCCAGCAGTTGTTGGCGAGATGTTCTGATTCTAACAAATTGGTTCACCTTATTGTTAAACATTATCTAAAGAAAATAAATACTTAATTAAAATTACAGCGGAATTGGTATTGTTTTGTGGCATCTCCACTCTTTTGGTTTTGGGTTGCAATAGGATTTTTCACCGAAAACATTTATCCCGGCTGATACGAACAATTATTTTTTGTAACTAACCTAAATGAAATATCGGGTAAAGCCTGTAATATGAGCAAATAATTAAAACAGATCATACTCCTCTAACTGAACAAAATTAGTACAGAGACTGTCTATGCTACGCAGCCCATCTCTACGGTGCGGATGGCAAGACCAGCGCGCGACGCCCGCGCCGCTCCCTTCTTGACTCGGCTAGCTCACGCGGCGCGTCCGCTCTCTCATATTTTAATTATATTTTTTGTAATTTCGACTGATTAAACCACTCTACCTATGTCATCCACAAGTTTCATTTAACTCATCATAGGGCTAGATCCCACAGAGACTTTTAAAAATAATTACACTTTTAACTTTATTCGAAGAAGCAATGTAAAGCAAATGCTTGATGTGTGTAGCGTGACAGGCGACGTCAGTTGGGTTCTAGGATCGCGTACATTGATAACAGTATTTAATTTGTATGAAAAAAGGAAAATCTTAAAGACTCCATTATTTTTAAAAGTCGCTGAACTAATGTTGTTCAGTTTGACGAGGACGATCTATGTTTAAATTTGTTGCTCGTATTACAGGCCACATCCTGAATCTGGGTATATCCTGAATATATTATAGTTTCAGAATAAAAACATTAGTCCAAAAACACAACACAACAAAAACAGTTTCGAAATGAAACAGCAAACACTCAAGTCAAGTTAACTTCAAGTCTTATAAATTGTCGTTATATTATAACTTCAAATGTTACATGCCTCACACCGCCACAGCCTTGGTAAATCACTAAATGTTAACAACATAGTGTATGTGGAAAAATATAATTTCAACACGAAATCCAATCGAATAATTTGACTATTAACGGCAAAACCAAATGAATTCTAAATGTTGTAACCAAGGGCGACCGGTTGCTTGCGTACAAACTTGAAATATACTTATATAACTATAAAACAGAGAAAGACTAATCACAGATACATCTATATATGTCAAAGCACATAATTAATTTAATGTAAACTTAAATTTTGAATGATCTAGATATTAGTGACACTATTTAACGGCACGGATAATACCGACATGGAAATACCGACCCGATATTTCGTGTAGTGTCTATGGGCGTGTCACAAAATATCATGTCGGTATTGTACGTCCGGTAAATAGTTTCACCAGAATGATACCATCAAAAATATTTCCGTGGTTTTCTTAAGGGACTCCTAGACGGGCCATATTTTCACTGCAATATGTGGCCGGCAACTATTGATGTCCCTGTCTAACATGTGAGTAAGAGAGGGACATCAATAGTTGCCGGCCACAAATTGCAGTTAAAATATGGCCCGTCTACGAGCCGCTTTAAAGGGGCTCCTAGTCGGGCCATATTTTCACGAAAATGTATAGCTGCAATAGTGTGGATGGCAGCATCAGCCAGCATTTACGGCCAGACTATGCACACTCAGCAATATTTTTAGTGTGGCCGATGAATGTTTAGGGTTTCAGACATATATGCCGTAGTTTCTCTGTGTGATAGAATTTAGAATAGTAGAATAGAGTCACCGACATAGTTTTAAGGATATATTATGTACCTATAAGTTAACGTGGCAATATATAGACTGCTCGAGGAATAACCTAACCGACTTTGATGAAACATATCTAAGAACCATCGCTAGAGAACCTGATTTCAAATTTAAAAAAAAACTGCATTCAAATCGGTCCACCCGTTTAAGAGCTACGGCGACACAGACGGACACACACACACACATACACTCAGACAGACAGACACACATAGCGATTAAACTTATAACACACCTCTTTTTGCGTCGGGTGTTAAAAACCACAGTGGGGGGGTAGTTCTCCAATGGCGACCATGAATCGGAAGGCAGGCCTTCCACTAGGTGGACAGACGCGAAAATTGCAAGCAGCCGGTGGTAAGTGACAAAGTGCTCATTATATCTGTGGATGAAGATTATGATGTGGCAGATGTTACGCCTGGGAACCGAAGTTCGAGGGAAGAGAGTTATCTTTTTCAGATCTAAGTAAGTAGTAGTAGCGACCGTTTCACTTTCGCGGGGACACACAACATTGTGTATATTGTATTTAATATTTTCATGTTTTTCTGTAATTTTTATTTTTATTTTTTTTATTTGTGTTAATTTTGCTGTATATGTGTGTCTTCTGTGTAAGTGAATAAATGTCTTCTTTTTTTCTTTCTTGCTTTCTTTAGTTAAGTAAATAAAACAATATAAGTAGAGTCTATATTATAGACAGTCAAAATAATCAACACGGACAGGAATGCCTTTCGCATTTATATTTTTTAATACTTATGCAAAATGTTAATGTCAAGTCATACGCTTCAATTATGACCATTCAATTATGCGGAAAATGTTATACGAATTAATAATTATGCGAAATAACGTAATGAAATTTTTAATTAAGTACGAATATTACATTATGCGAATAAATTTACATTTTAATTAAGCACATTATAATATTACCATATAAGGCTTTAAATCTATAACAGCCTAAGGGCAAAGGGAGGGGAGAGGAGGCCTATGTCTGAAGACGGGCGCTACTTATAGCCCTCCTCTCTACTTTTCCAGTCTTACCTATTCATTGCCACTCGCATCCAGTTTACGCCAGCTTGCTGCCGGATATCATCTGTCCATCTTTTTGGTGGTCGTCCTCTACCGCGGGTGTTAGCACGGAGTCTCCACTCCAGGACTCTCCTCGCCCAACGACTGTGGTCCATTCTAGCAATATGTCCTGCCCATCTCCACTTTCTGCGTTCTATTTCTGTTATTACGTAAGGGTTTAAATAATTAGACCTAAATCATGTGGAAAATCTGCTATGTACCATCAGCCAAATATGTGGTCCACTACCCTAAAGTTTGCATGTCACAAAACAGTAATGCCAATAGACGTGTCTGTCAACTTGAAGTTCGACTTTAGCGACATATTCATTTCATAGGAACTTGTTTAAAAAATAGACCACTTATTTGGCTGATGGTACCTAGTAACTATTATGTCATCATCATCATCCCAGCCTATATACGTCCACTGCTGGGCACAAGCCTCCTCTCAGAACAAGAGGGCTTGGGCCATAGTTCCCACTAAACTAACTAACTATTATGTACTCTTCTCCAAGTAATAGGTATTAATAAGATTATCAGGTATTTCCAACTTCAGAACTAATGCCGTTTACAGTGTTATAACTCAATCAATAATAGTTTATTCTAGGCCGTGAGAATTCTCCAGTTTTTACCGTGTTTTCTACAATAGGCATCGATTGTTCCTAGTTACATTGCGAGATGTAATTGTCTGTAGAAATACAGGCTTTGAGCTAAAAATATTTGTAAGTAAAATTGGTTTATAAATGACGGATACTTCAGCCCGTTCCCGAGCAGTGTAGGACGCTGACGCCCCTAGGACGTGGCCTATATGGCCTACTGGCAAATCCAGGACTGTTCCCGAGATAAAGGGTCTTTACAGACAGACGGACGGACGGACAACAAAAAGTGATCCTATATAGGGTTCCGTTTTATCCTTTGAAAGTACGGAACCCTAGAAAACACAATTTAACAAAAAACTTCAAGCAAAACTCTGTCGCCTCTAACAAGATGGAGCGACGACCTGGTTAAGATCGCGGGATCGCAGTGGATGCGGAAAGCACAAGACCGGTCAAGAGCAGTGGACATCTTTCAGCTGACATGATGATGATGATAACTCTGTCGCCATACTTGTATTTAATACAGTTGCCTTGCGCGGAGACTGTACAAGCAAGTCGTGTAGGCGCGCGCTGGTCGCCCTTGACATAGCTCGTCCGTCTAACGCCGGCGCTTGAGAGGTTACCGAGTAGAATAAACATAGCTAGTGCCTATACGAGTTGTAGAGATCACGGGTTTTTCAAAATTGACGATATACAGTGTGTTACCCGCAGCCACGCTTTTTTGAGGGAGGTTAAATTAAAATAACGTATTTCTGTAACTTAACCATGATTTTAAATTAATTAATAAAGTATAATTCAGACTCTGTTAACTTTCTAACACAAGTATAAGTGCTAGCTATGTAGGGCAAAGTAAATTTAATTAATATTATTATTAAGTCATTACGATTTGACTTAAATTGAAAATACAAACTGAAATATAGATGCACAGAAAAGCCAGAAAAATAAGACCATCACTGGGAATCGAACCCAGGTCCTCGGTAATCCGTACCGCGTGCTATACCGCTACACCACTAATGGTCAACGGTACCGACAGGAATTTCCCCTATGCACCTCATATCTCAGCTTGTTTGTTTCTTATTTAGCCACTTAAGCAGTAACGCTAGCGACATCTATGCCGTAGCCCTTATCGAGAAACTTTTTCGGCACTCCATTGGAACTAACCGCTCACCCGGACAAGAGATATCGTTACTAAGCAATCAAATTAAGATTGGTTTTCTGGAATCTTTGTATTTTTTATTTCAATTTCAAATTTACGGTCATCCCGTAAAACCTGATTTAGGTTAGGTTAGTTTTTACCGTAAAAGTAAAAATTTGGAATTGAAATAAAAAATACAAAAAGATTCCAAAAAACCAATCTTACGATTTGACTTGTTCATTAATGCAATGTCACTATGACGTTTACTGTGAAATGGTTCCATGGTGGCTCATAAATTAAAGTCCTTGACCGTACAGTAAAATTGGATGACGGGGCAATGAAGGTGGTAAAAAATAAAACAAAACAGTCAGTAAAAAAAAGGTTGTTTTATTTAAACAATAAATAAGAAATTTACACTTAAGCATAGCAATAAATTAATTATAAATTACTTGAAAATAATTAAACATTACATGCAGTACCACAAAGATATCTGAAATAGTGGTATCATGTCAATGACCGGAGGCCATACCTAACGCGCGGGAGCTCACGATTGCATTTACCATGTCTTTATACCCTTATCCTTTATCATAATTAACATCTCATAAGGGAATAATTTATTTGATTTATTCCTCTTAATGGCGGCCATAAGGTTTGGGCCAATATCAGTTAAATTAAAGATAAATATATTCTTCTTCTTCACGTTGCAACTTGATAGCAAAATTCCAGAAACCACGCGGAGACAACTTGCGCATTAAAAAATGTCAGACACGAGAGCAAGATAGAATTTTGTGATCACTGTTCACTGTTAAGGTTAATCGCCGCATAAAACACTATCAAAATTATACTTCAACTAGCCAAATAAACAGAAATAGCAAAATTAGATATCGTCTACATCCGCCATGTCCGAATGCTAGAAATCGAGTCCCATAAGGGAATCATATTCTATATCGGCTCGCATAGTTGTTAAAAGTCATAATGTATGTTTGTCATAAAGTCATAATCATAATACATATATTGTTTGTCATAACTGCTTTTTTCTTTGAATAAATTAATTGCTCAGTGTTAAAAAATAAACCTAAACTAACCTATAGTTTCTAGGGGAACATTTAAAAATTTGTGAAAACTTTACAATTATTTCAAGGAAAGATTATACTTACTAAGAAAAATCATAACAAACATTACATTATGACTTTTAAACAGTATACGACACCTATCTCCGGAATCTCACGACAAATATTATTTGTTAAAATTATCCTTAACGTTTTGACCACATTGCAGCAAGTGTAGGGTTCCTTTTTTGAACTACCCTCACTAGATTTTTTTGTTGTATCTTATATGACTATAATTATGGTTACATATTTGAATATTGAAAATTAAAATGTCGATTGTATCACAATATCGAAAGTTGTTTACATGGTTGGTCTCTAAGATTGAAATGTCACTTGATTAAAATATCGAATGAGTAAAAATGACGATAACCATTATATCTAAGTTATAAATGTCAACAGGCATTGTGTGATAATAATAGGTAATAACGAAATTATTTTGAAATAAATACATTGGATTGTCTAAACGTCAACATATTTGAATGTCGAAAATTAAACTATTGTACATACAAATCGACTTATTGCTCCTTTCTCTTAATAACATTTATTTTACATAATCTAGACATTTTTAGCACTCGCCGGCCGCTACCGCGAAACGAACGCTCGCTTCGCTCGCTCTACTCGTGCGACGTATGTGCACAGCTTTAACCTTACCGAACCAAATATTTTTGGTAATTCATCATTTTACCGAAATGTCTATAATGGTCAATAGGTTAGCTTAGGTAAGTATTGCGTCAAGCCGCGAAGCGCCTGAACTGAGCGGGTTCGCGGAGCTCGTATATAATTTACCCTTTGCAGATAATAAGATTTTCGATATATTGGACGTTGGTTATCTTACCATTCGACAATATCAACTTTCGATATTTTAATTTTCGAAATTTTCATACAGTCGAAATTTTAATTTTCGATATTTTGAACATCGACATTTTAACCGTAGGTATTTTTAATTTTCGATATTCAAATATACATATTTATTTTAGCAAATAATACTAATCGTGATAAAGTACCGGGAGATTTTAGTTATGACTAGGAATCGCATGTGTTTGTTTCTATGTTCGTTTTATGGCGTTAAATAAATGTATTTTCTTTCTTTCTTTCTTTCATTCTTTACCGTTTGACCGAAAAAAGTGGTAGGTAACAATAATATTTTACACGGAAAAATTACAAACATATCAAAAAATAGGTACAGTGTTGCCTGCTATTTCGAAAGCAGATATTCATTGTAAAACAATAAGGAGACGCTGGCGATAACCTCTACGTACAATTTCATAACATGTAATTATGCAAATTATATTAATAAATGTCCTAGTGTTAGACACCTGCCCAATAGATGGCATCCTGCTACCTCTATTGCTTGACATAAAATTAAAGCTGAGAACTACTGGGACAGTGACCATTAATCATTAATTTTCATTAATTTTATTCTATCTTTACTAATACTATAAATGTGAAGTAAACTCAGTCTGTCTGTTACCTATTCACGCTAAAACCGTTGAACCGATTTAGATGAAATTTTGTAATTAGATAAAGTACGTCAACGATAAAAAGACTGCCAAAGTTGCAAAAATATGTATACACCACTTTATTGGCTTAACATATTTACAATTACAACATATCTTGTAACTTTAGCCGTATCGATATTTTTGTAGTTGCCTGTACATTGGACAGATTTTATCCCGGAAAATTGAGTAGGTCCTGAATACAGCTGCGATGAAATCTATTGGGCATGCGTGTCGAACACTGGGACATTTACCTTATTACTTGCCAGTATGGCAAAAGTAAGAATTACCCTACCGATAAGGCAGTAGAAGGTTCTATCTTGACATAGTTCCCGTACGGGGTACGGATAGTGGCTGGTGCTAGATACTGGTACGGGTTGATGGCATGAGCTGCTGTCATGGTCTCCACTGTTGACAGTGGAACACCTTCCCTGGACCACGAGGCTGTGGACAAAGGGGTTTGTATGTTTATTAAGGTACATAGTTATTAAGGCTCTCCGGGGAAATGGTTTTAGGAATAAGTTCACTAGTTGGCTTCTCGACAGATGTTTTTATAGGTTTACTAATGATTCCGCGAAAATTATTTAGCAAATTATTAGCTCCCAAACTATTTATCCATATTTTTATTTAGGCGAAATGTTATTTCCCAACTCAACATTTCGCACTTATATCATTTCCCAACTAATTATTTGATAAATTATTATAATGCAAATTATTACCTGGAATTTTTTAAGATGTCGTTTATGTTTTGGTCAAACGTATTGATTGGCATACCTTAACTTAGCAACATATTGAATGGCATACAACCTACTTTCCTAGTGGCAGTTATCCTGGCTGCTATAAAAAAAACCTAACATCGAAGGCTAAGGCGGGAGCTACGCTCCGCTTCGCTCCCGCCTTAGCCTTCTGAACCTAAACTATCCAAGTCGCTTCTGCTCTGAGCCGTTTTGCTCGCTCGCTTCACTCGCTCGCACAAATTTTAAAGTAAAACTTTGCAATATAAAAATTGGCCAAATGTTATTTGACAATTTGTTATTCGCCTTAGCCAATCATTTGCTACACAATTATTTGCCACATAAAAGTGAGATGAAGTAAAATTTTGCAATATAAAAATGTTGCGTAATAAGAAAAATGCGGAGTAAAGTTATGCCAACGAATTGTTTGCCAAATGAAACTTTGGCGAAAGATTGGTTGCTAAGTGAAATTTGGCGAAACATATTTCGCCGAAAAGGCAGTACACCGTTTTTATAACGTTAAGAATTATTTGGAGTATAATTGCCATAAATTTGATATTATTTTGATTGTATATTTATTTGGAATTATCATTTATGATTTTAAATGTTTTGTAATTGATATAAAATTCGTATCTGTATTAAATTAATCGCCTCTAAACAAATATATTGCTAGCTGAATACACTGTAAAAAAAACGTTAATATAACAGCTTCCTGTACAGTATGATTACTTGGAGTTAACACTTGACAGATGGGCGTGCCTTCAGTCAATTTTCAACTTTGAAGTCATACAAATAAAATAGTTTTTACATAATCTGTAAACATGGGTAGCGGTATACTAAAAATGGCTTTATTTGTATGACGTCAAAGTTGAAAATTGACTGAAGGCACGCCCATCTGTCAAGTGTTAACTCGAATTAATCAAACTGTACTGTATTCTGGCAAATAAATACTGTTAACTTTGACTACAATCTGTGAGGGAAATCTGCATGAATGAAATTTTATGGTACAGTCTAGGAACCATATTACATACAAGGGAGGAATCTTTTCGTTAGGTATGTAACGTTAATTATTCAGCAATATAAAAAAAATGAAGTTTACCTTATCCATACCTACTTAAACTTATATTATAAATGCGAAAGTGTATGTGTTTGTATGTTTGTTTTTCACGTCGAAACGGAGTGACGGATCGACGTGATTTTTGGCATAGAGATAGTTTATGGGCCAGAGAGTGACATAGGCTGCTTTTCATCCCGGAAAAATGCACAGTTCCCGAGGAAACAGTGCGCGATAATTGAATTCCACGCGGACGAAGCTGCGGGCAAAAGCTAGTTAATATCATAAATGTGTATTAAACGCTGTCTATCCTACCTGTTACTTCTTACCCCTCATTCGCTGAACCGATTTAGATGATGGCATAGAGATAGGGTCTTCCTAGGAAGGATATAGGATAGTTTTTTCTCGCAAAATTGCATAATTCCCGCGGGCTAACGATGAGCGATTCTTAGTGAACGAAGTTGCGGGTAAAAGCTTCTTTATAAGCTCTACAAAATTGTCTTGCACGATTGGTACGACTGACATCTAGCGTCAACTAGCGGAAACCATCAATAGTGATCACAACGCCATCTAGTTTTATTATTATAAACTATCGCAGTATTTTAATTGTAGTTGAGCTACTGGATGCTAGATGTCGCTGGCTAAGAACTAAAGAAAGAACAAAGTTTGTAAACGAAAAAATAAAACACAAACATTGGAACATAGAACCTCCTCCTTTTTTGAAGAAGGTTAACAATCAAATGAAATGACACCCTTTGCTTGCACATTCCGATTCCAAGTATAAAATTTTCTTTGTCAGTTAATTAAGCCCGAATTAAATTTTGCCTTCAACACTTACATTTTGTCTGATGCAACAATTTATCTGCTCACCCGCGATCTAATGATAGCCACGTAACTAAAACAGAATTACTTAAAGAGTGCCCCTTTGGCGAGGTCCCGAAGATGCTGGCAGCGTTTCCTCTTTAAACAGCCAAGCTAATACTTTGTCCGAAGAAGCTGCCAGCTCTTCGGTCCTCTGAGACGTCTACTAACCTTTTGGATAGTCTTTGAAAAGTTATAAGCGTCAGAAAGACGGAACGACACGAACTTCAATTTTCGAATTTCGGAGTAGCCCCGCAGGGCCTTAACTGCGAATTGGAAAATGCGAACTTCGTATGTTGCCGTTCCGCTGACGCTAATATTATTTATTGCGAGAGTGAGAGGGACGGTACGATACGAAGTTCGATTTTAGAATTTTATAGTAGCCTCGCAGCGCCCTCTATCGATTGTTTAGGTAATTTAGGTGGATTATTTGAATCAAGGGGCTGTTTCACCCATAAACATAATATTGTTTCACCATCCATTGATTAGTGTTAACTGGCGGTTAGGTGTGATGCCGTCTCTATTTGTTTTGTGCGAGTAGACGGAGACGGCATCACATTTAACCGGCGCTTAACGCTAATCAATGGATGGTGAAACAGCCCCTAAGTGTTTATATTATAAGTTTTTTGTACTGACTTACGGTGTATTTGTATTGTATTGTACTCAACTCACATATGTTAGGTATGACTTCCTCGTGCTCGTAATGGCCGTGCTGCCCGTTGTGTATGTGCAGATGGATTTCCTTGCCGGGCGGCGCAGGCGCAGCGTGATGTGACTTGGATGCGATGAGGCCGCCGAACTGTAAAATAGCAGTGTCTCGTGAATGTCAAGCTCGGTTCAGCATGCGTCTGGGATTGATAAAGATCCGGGTTCGAGTCTCGACTCTGTTCTTTTCTGTTTTTTTCTAAATGTGTTGTAGAGCTACAGCATACATAAAATATTTATTTATTTATTTTCCTACTACTACTATTTACCCATGAACATCGTGGGACACTTGTTTAAATAACCATGTTATTATGTTCAATAAAAATCTTTAAAATATTTTAACTCAATCCACGATTACAGTCAAGAGTGTAGGCAGCGTCTTAGAAAATAATTTACCGACGAAATTTACTATGTCACAGAATATTACTTATTATGGTACAGTGTGAGGGCTTATAGGGGGCAAACAATCAATTAAAAAAAAAAAAACAAGGACCGCGCAGCGCCGCGCCTGCGCAGCCGACACCGGGTTAGTGTACCTACTGATAAAAATTAAAAATGATTGTTTTAATTGAATAAATAAATAATGAAAAAAATTAGAAAAAAAACGATTTAGCTTGATCCTATTTTTGAGAAAACACGGTGTTTTCAAGTCATATAATGGTTTTTAGTGTGAATTTCACGTGCAATAAAATCGATTATTTTGATAGTTTGTACCTAATCAGCGGGGTTTAGCGGTATTTGGTCTAAAGTTCAAATAAAAGTGGGACATCGTATTTTAATTTTTCTTTTTATTTAGGTACTCATATATTTACTTAATTAACATTTTAATTTTAAAGCTTAAAATATCCAAGAAAAGCTCGGTCGCACAGCTTGTACATATAATAAAACAACATTTTTACTATCTCGAGGTCTCAAAGTTACTAACTCCACCTTAGTCTACTTGATTAACAATTTTACAATTTCACTGAACATCAAAATATTGCACCTAAAGCGCGGAACCAAAACACGCACCTGTCTCTTTCCCTCCCATTGCGGTTACGTCATTTCGCTCACACCTTAGAAAGCCACTTTCACTATTATCGGCTAAAATGTGTCAAAAATGATTCAATGGCTAAAAATGTGGTCACAACTCATAGTGGTTTAGCGCAATGTTTTTTTAAGAGTTTTTATTTGTTGAGAAATGAGGAAAAGCACTTTTTGAGCCAAAAAAACAAACAACATACTGTCTGTAGGAACTGATCTATCATAAAAACCAGTTGGGTGCGTGTCGGTCCATGAACAGTGTTAGGTTCCGTACCCAATAAGATAACTCAAAATTTGTAATACTTATTCAATTTTGATCAATACTTAATTAACATTCGTTTCCAAAAAAAACCTACTTAGCCATCATAGCTTACTTTTTATTTAAATTTATTATACTTATGTAAGTATATTTTAAAAAAAATACAGATTTCTCCAGCCAATGGTTTAGCTTGTAGAGATGCTTGACTAAAAAAATAAGCACTATAAAGCTTTATATTTTGCATCAGATCCCTAAATAGAAGAAACCGGGTTAGAACGTGTCAGACACGCTTAGGATAGGGTTCTGTAGTCGTAACGAAAGTTAATTGCATACTTACAATACAATAACTCTTTATTGAACACCAACACATAGTATTTTCTGCCAAGTTTCTTGCGGCGCATTCTTCTTGGCAATGATGGTCTTTCCGAAAAACCGGCCAAGAGCGTGTATTATTTGTAGAGGCGCTGTACATACAACTCTCCATACAAATAATTTACGCCGTCGCTATTGAGTACGGTCACTGTAAACTCATGGTAGTGGTACTGACGAGCTTGTTAGCTCAGGCAGTCCCACGTATTCTGGGCTGGGGGGACACCGTATCGCAAAATTCTGCCCAGTTGAGAACTGTTGCGGAATATGATTCAGTACCAGACAAGACAGATGACAGACTGACCGACTGTGACGATATTAGTTCAAACTCAGCAGTAAAGCCATACAGTCCATCAACAGCATCGTATATACCATCACCAATATCCTCCGTGGGCTCTCGCAGAGCACCCACGCCCGTCTTAGATGTTGCGCAGGAGGCGAATGCCTTTTTGCCTGCCACTAAGGCTGGGAAACCTAGGGTGCGCATGAGTTGGACCAAAGATGTTAACCTATTCATCATGCGCACCTACTAATATCACTAGATTAGAGACAGACATGACCACTGATAGAAAACAGTTGCATGAACTTTTCCAACGACAATATCCCACTGTTAAAGTTAGCGAATTTTACAAACAGCCGCAATACTTAATACATGCAGAATAGTGAGAAAGTTCATGCAACTAGACCCTGAAAATAGCCCTCCGCAATCATCTTAAAAAATATTTATTCTACAACTCTTGCTACATTTACTTGGTGGATAACCCGTAAATGTAGTTAATACCAGCCTAGAGCTGAGAAAAACCAATCCCTTTGAAATAATAATAATAAACTTTATTGCAAATTATTATTTATTTTTGTAGGTATGTTGTATAATTTTTTATAAGGTTTCCGTTTCTGTCATTTTGGCTAAGAAACTCTAAAAAGATTTTAAGTTGTCTTACCTTGGCAGCTCCAGCCACCAGCAGCAGTTTCAGTATGAACAGCGCGACTACGAGAGTCTTGGCGCCGATGAGGGCCGCCACCACAGCCCAGGTGCCAGCTGAACCGATGGCCACGGCCAGGGGTATCAGGGCCTGCATCATCTTCTTCATCGGGCGGCCGAAGGTTCGCCCTGAAAAATATGGATACGGTCTAAAATATCTTATAACTTTAACCCTTGGCAAGTTGAGACAAAGCGCAACCGACCAGCACTTTGGGCAGACACGAATATTTGTATGTATGTATGTATGTAAATACTTTATTGTACATAAAACACAAAAATAATACAAAAAGAAAACAACAAAACAAAAGAGTACAAAGGCGAACTTATCCCTGAAAGGGATCTTTTCAAGCTAACCTAAACAGGAAAGGAAAACTTAAAGATATATTTTTGAATTAAACACTTATAGTTTTTTTAAGTAATGCATTAAACTAGCTTAAAATAAAAAAGACAGTTGGGGTGTCTGTCTTTTTCAGTTTAATAATACGGTATTTGACAACTCCTGATTTTGCCACATCTTAATATTATTATGAAAATATAGATAAACAGATAGTGTTTAGCGAAGAGAAAATTTAAATCGGTTGAAAGTTGGATTTATTAGTGATTTTTTTGAAAATCTATAAACCTGTCTCTTTCTCAAACGCTTTTCTCTATGCAGCAAGTATGGCGGTACTGGGCGTGTGACGTCACATGCCAGTATGTCTTTCTCTGTCTAATTTGAATTTCAAACCTTTATAACTTTGTTATTTGTAAAGGTAGCTTAAAAATTGTTTTTCTATTCGATAACAGGCATTGGTGTAGTTTTAATTTATAAAACATATACAAAATAGTCAAATACCGTAATTAACACCTTGTGCCTCTATAGTGCTTACGTTGGTGTAGGTAGGCTATGGTTAAAGCACGCGTCGCGGGTTATCGCACAAACGGCGGTTCGGTTCCCGGTCTAAATCTTTATTTTCTGGTTTTTAGAGTTCCGTACCTCAAAAGGAGAAAAACGAAACTACTACAGGGTCACTTTGTTGTCCATCTGTCAGGATCCATTTTCTAAGAAAAGCGTGGAGGTATCAAGCTAAAAGGAAGAATTGCTTTTTACTGTAATTTCTATGTTGACACTTGAATTTCAAAATCTCCGTAGTCCGTAGTGACAGGATCGAACCAAGTGGAATTCAATGACCTCCGTTCGCGGGTCGGATCGAGAGGAATTTTAATAACGATAAAAAATAAAATGAAATGAAATAATTTATTGCCAAACATGTGTTACATTATTATCAGGTCTTAAAATAAACTTGGTGCATCATGTTCTGCAAAAGCATAGTTACTTACTTACTATACGTATACTAAAAGTTAAAACTGTAATCACTCAAAAATTCACTGACCTAATAAAAACATTTTTTTAACAACCATTGGTGGATCACTTTCTCAAAATTATTTATGCTCATGTCACGAAAATCTCTGGGCAAATTTATTAAAAAATAGTCTAACAGCCATGCAATACACATTATTCAAAGAATGAAACTGTATGGGTCTTGGATAGCGTAATTGATGGTAACACGCGGAATAGCGCCGGGGAGAAGAGCGAGGATTCAAGGACTGCAAGGCCGCAAGACCCAATAGATAATGGTACTCCAAGTAACCAGCCAACTACCGCTATGCCAATTTCTCCGATGCCCCAGCCGGACGGCCGGAGTGTCTCAGCCTCGGAGTCTGTACGTCAAGCGGGAAATATCACTCTGCGTAATATACCAAGAGTTAATTACAAAAAGTATTATTAGTGTTAAGATTAATTGTAAAATTATGGTGGAGGGAATGTCACGTATTGGGTTTGTTTGTGTGCTGCGACACACACATGCACGCATCGATAATAAACGGCAGTGCGCAATATGCTCGTCTGCGTTTTACTTGTGTCCCGTATTTACCACAAATCAAACTTCGTCGCCTGCTTGTAAAAATCCATTATTATGAATGATTGACAAAAGAATAAATTTATGTGAAAGAAACCTATAGATTAAAAAAATATTAGAAGACTTTAAAAAAGGTTTTATGATTTTAAAGAGAAAATTCTACTTTTGTCTTCCCAAAAGAAGAATTTTATTTTGACAAATAACTATTTATAAATAAACAATGAATAAACTAATTATGTGTAGCATCATCACTATTTTAGCTTGCCCCCAAACTGACCGTTAGAAAGCGTGGTTTAATCATCACCCCATAACAAGTGGAAACAAGTCGTATTTTAAAAATCCTCTGGCTCCGATGGTCGAAGTAAGTGTCGTAAAGTCGTAAGTCGAATATAAAATTGGGCCAATCAACTTTTTTACCGACACTAATCTGTCCGCGACATTTTTCAAACAATTGCAGATTTTTGTAAGTAAACATGTTTTTTTCTGTAATTTAATAGATGGTGTACATGAATTTATGCCCTCCTACGTAAGTTCAAGCTATTAAACCGTGAAATATCTTGTTGGAAGTACGTTTTTTTGGTAACGCTAGAGACAATTTGGTAACGCAGGAGACGTCCAAAGTATCTGTAAAATAGTTGATTGGCCCAATTACTGACAGGTCATCCGACATGTCAGACAACGGAGGTTATTGTATTACACACAAAAAATACGTTCACTTCTTACGCAGTTCAAAACGAAATCGTACACGTTTCCAAAATCTCAATCCATAAACTTTCTCTATCGCCTAACCGTTTTTGATCTCTACACCATCTGGCATTTGGAATTCACAATCTTACATCACTGTTTTTTAGGGTTCCGTAGCCAAAATGGCAAAAACGGAAACCTTATAGTTTCGTCATGTCTCTGTCTGTCCATCCGCAGCTTTGCTTAGGGACTGCCAATGCTAGAAAGCTGTAATTTGGCAGGAATATATATGTAAACTATGCCGACAAAATGGCACAATAAAAAAATTTTTTTTTTTAAATATCTCCCATACACGTAAAGTGGGGGTGATTTTCTTTTTCTCATCCAACCTTATGGTGTGGTGTATCGTTGGATAGGTCTTTTAAAACTATTAGGGGGTTGCTGAAACGATTTTTCGATTCAGTGATTTATTTGCATTCAGTGACTTTAAAGGGCAAATTTTTATTAAAATCGAGCGTCCCCCCCCCCCCTCCCTAAAAATACCACACATAACCGATGGGTGGAAAAATTTGAAAAAATTCAAGATGGTATAATTATATCAAACTTACAAGGAAAACTATAGCTGTTAAGTTTTCTTGAGAATTATTAGTAGTTTAAGGGGCTGTTTCACCCTCCATTGATTAGCGTTAATCGACGGTTAAATGTGATGCCATCTCCCTCTATTCGAACAAAACAAATAGAGACGGCATCATACCTAACCGCCAGTTAACGCTAGTCAATGGATGGTGAAACAGCCCCTAAGAGTAATTATTAAGTATAAAATATACCTAAACTTGGAATATTCCGTACAAAATACGAAATCCTTAGAAAAATATTACGCAATTTTTTCGTTATGGCTACGGAAACCTATTTCGGGCGTGTCCGACACGCCCTTCGCCGGTTTTTAGAGTTCAGTGCAACTTAAAAAGTTGAAAAACTCCCGACACTGTTATTTCAAAATTAACTATCTCATAAACGGCTGAATAGTTTTTATAAAACAATCATCACAAAGTAAAATAACACTTTTTTTGTACGTTATTTGTGTTTTTATGTCGTTTTGTAAATGAACTAAAACAATTTTTTTGCTCACCCGCGACCTTGTGTTAGCTACGTTTATGCAAGGAATACGTGTTCATGCAGTTCCTCCACCTCCACACTGTAAGAACACACACAAATCACACAAACCCATCTATCACCACCACCATACTACACTGATGAGTTTCGAACTCAACCAGAGCTCATCTTCAAAGCAACACAACCGTACAACATGCTACTAGACTAGATGTTAGATGTTAGTCTTTTTTGTATAGGTAATTTAAATTTTACAACGCATTGTTTTTTTACTATAATGCTGTAATTTTATATTGACAAATAAATAAATAAACAATAAATAAATCATGATTACACTAGCTTCTCTTTATAAAAAAAAAACATGAAAATCGGTCCATTTGTTTGAGAGCTACGACGCCTCAGACAGACACACAGACGTGTAAATTTTATAACACCCCTCTTCTTACATCGGGGGTTAAAATACGAACATTTTACCTTGATTCTTGTGTGTTTAACAAAACTTGAGCGACTAAGTTTCTTGAAGTTAAAAAATAGGATTTCCATGATTTCGTTTTCCGTACTTCCAACTACTATAGGTAGTGCCACCAGAGTTGAGTTCACGCACACTAGTAAATGTTAAAAAATAGCTGTTGGGTAATCATTTACTTCAACACTCGTGGCACTGCCTACAGTACAAAACATGTTTAAAAGATTTTACGTTCATACCGCAACCTTCACCTTCATCTTAAGAAACAGACAAACATACACACACAATGCCGACCGGTCTGTAATTCAGGTCACTGAACTTTCTCGCGCGGTGGTCGTTTGTAATCGATTTTTTGCCGACAAAATGATTACGAGATGTGCCGTTGACAATAACTAAGGCCGCTCGCCAACGGCGACTTTTTGCAGCGATGCAGTAGCGATGCTGTCGCGCGTTCGCATAGATACAGTCGCGATGCGGTCGCTAGCTGTGTACCCCGCCCACTAACCACGATTCAGTCGCGATGCAAAACGCGCCCTGCCGCGCTCACCTCCCTCCCTTCACGCCCTCCCCGTTCTCTCCACGATGTCGTCCGAAACCGTCGCGCGCGTTGCTCGATACAGTCGCGATGCGGTCGCTAGCTGTGTACCCTCGCCCATATAACCACGATACAGTCGCGATGCAAACGCGCCACTGCCGCGCTTCACCCTCCTCCCTTCACGCCCTCCCTCGTTCTCCACGATGTCGTCCGAAACGTCGCGCGTTTGCATCGATACAGTCGCGATGCGGTCGCTAGCTGTGTACCCTCGCCCACATAACCACGATTCAGTCGCGATGCAAACGCGCCCTGTCGCGCTTCACCCTCCCTCCCTTCACGCCCTCCCTCCGTTCTCTCCACGATGTCGTCCGAAACCGTCGCGCGTTTGCATCGATACAGTCGCGATGCGGTCGCTAGCTGTGTACCCTCGCCACATAACCACGATTCAGTTCGCGATGCAAACGCGCCCCTGTCGCGCTTCACCCTCCCTCCTTCACGCCCTCCTCCGTTCTCTCCACGATGTCGTCCGAAACCGTCGCGCGTTTGCATCGATACAGTCGCGATGCGGTCGCTAGCTGTGTACCCTCGCCCACATAACCACGATTCAGTCGCGATGCAAACGCGCCACTGCCGCGCTTCACCCTCCTCCCTTCACGCCCTCCCTCCGTTCTCTCCACGATGTCGTCCGAAACCGTCGCGCGTTTGCATCGATACAGTCGCGATGCGGTCGCTAGCTGTGTACCCTCGCCCACATAACCACGATTCAGTCACGATGCAAACGCGCTACTGTCGCGCTTCACCCTCCCTCCCTTCACGCCCTCCCTCCGTTCTCTCCACGATGTCGTCCGAAACCGTCGCGCGTTTACATATATTCGATACATTATTAAAACTATTTATTTAAGTAAATAAAAGCATATTAAAAAATAAAAATCAGCAGAGCAATTTTCAGTAGATGTTATAGTGCAAAATGTTAAAAGTTAAATTTGCGGTACCTCTGAAGTCGAAATTGGATTATTTTACATACATATTCTAAGTAGTACATAGGTAAGATGTATAGAGAAAGAATTTCAGACTGAGGATTTTTTTCAGAGAGCTATAAACGATTTTCATCATCATCATCAGCCCGAAGACGTCCACTGCTGGACAAAGGCCTCCCCCTTAGAACGCCGCAATGAACGACAACTCGCCACTTGCATCCACCGGTTTCCCGCTACTCTCACGATGTCGTCAGTCCACCTGGTGGGAGGCCTGCCAACGCTTCGTCTTCCGGTTCGTGGTCGCCACTCGAGGACTTTTCTCCCCAACGGTTACAACGGCTGACATAGCTGGAATAATATGCAAATTGAAGTGGCAATGGGCAGGCCACATCGCTCGAAGAACAGATAAGCAGGTTTGCAGGTGGTAGGACCTTGTGCAAGGTCCGCCCGGATTGCTACCACCATCTTGCTCGCTAATCCTGCCGTGAAGCAGCAGTGCTTGCATTGTTGTGTTTCGGTGTGGAGAGTAAGACAGCCGGTGAAATTACTGGCACGTGAGGTATCCCATCTTAGGCCTCTAGGTTGGCAACGCGTCTGCAATACCCCTGGTGTTGCAGATGTTTATGGGCGGTGGTGAACTCTTACCATCAGGAGACCCATTTGCTCGTTTGCCATCCAGTCGTATAAAAAAAAAAAAAAAAAAAAAGATAACGATTTTCATATTTAGGTAAAAATACCTAACTTCTCGTAAGAAAAGTTGTTGGATTATTGTATTACCTGTATAATGTGTATTACCTATTTTCATCATGTGCCAAGTTTCATAGGCGGGAGAATTAATCGGTTAAAAAACCTTCGTTGGTCGAAGTATTACGAGTACATACCTAAGTAGTACGCCTGTACCCTTAGTGTAAGTTTTCGGTCACAAAATACGTCTCGATCGCGTTCGCGTTAAAATCTCAATTTGTATGGAAACACGAACATTGCAAACGTTCCGCTAGAGGCGCTGTTCGTGTTTGCATACGAGCATTTACAAAACGCGCGACAGCATCGCTACAAAAAGTCGCCGCGGGCCACCCAAGCTTATATGTTCACAGTTGGGCACAGGCCTCCTCTCAGACTAAGAGGGCTATGTATTATATCCATACTAGAGTTTCCCCGCGGCTTTGCACGCGTAGACCATAGATCCAACAGTTGAATTGAAATATAGGGATTTTAATTAATTCCCGTGGGAATTATCAAAAAATAAATATATAACTAATATGTGTATTACTTTCTTTCTAAATGGGTAGGTATCTAAATGGTTGTCTGGAAGACATTAATTTAAGCGACAAGACCACCTATTATCAGAATCAGAATCAGAATTATTTATTTGTAAAACATAGGTAAACAAAATACAGGTGGAAAAAAATACAGTGTGTATCCACTATGTTTTGCCTGTTGGCGTAGAGATATAAAGTAAAGTGAGTGTAGAGTTAGAAATGAAGTTGAATTACTGACTTAGCAAAACATACGAATATCTTTTAAAATAATGAAGGTAGACTTAAAATTAAAAAATATTTTTGGGGTGTCTGAGGTTTCCAGTTATTTAATTAACACCTTGTATATGCAGAGAAAGTTTGGAATAAGGGTCAAGACAGACTGATAAATTTAAATAGTTACAAAACATTTAAATATGTAAGAAAGTTACGTTTGACGAAGGAGTAGGTTAGATATTTAAATTGTAAATTTAATAGTATGTTACTTAACATTATGTCATATAATATGTTAGCGTGTTATATTATTCACCTACTTATATATGACGACCGGATGGCTGAGTGGTTAGAGAACCTGACTACGAAGCTTAAGGTCCCGGGTTCGAATCCCGGCCGGGGCAGATATTTGTATGAATAATACGAATGTTTGTTCTCGGGTCTTGGATGTTTAATATGTATTTAAGTATGTATTTATCTATATAAGTATGTTTATCCGTTGCCTAGTGTCCATAGTACAAGCTTTGCTTAGTTTGGGACTAGGTCAATTGGTGTCAAGTGTCCCATGATATTTATTTATTTATTTATTTATTTTATACACTGTGTTATTTTTGAAAAAACTCAACAGGTCAAATGAAATTAATTTCTAGGTGAGTCTATTTGTTTGTAAATTTGTTACTTTATCACGTCTAAACCTCTGAACTGATTTAGATGAATTTCAATATACAGATACTTTGAGCCCCGGGAAAGATCATAGGGTAGTTTTTATCCCGGAAAATGGCATAGTTCTCGCGGGATAGCTGTAAACGAATTCTACGCGGACGGAATTAGTATTCTTATATATTTTTATGTAGCCCGTAATATGTCCCACTGCTGGGAAAAGGCCTCCCCTTTCCTCTGCCACTCTTCCCTATTCTGGGCATGCACCTGCTAATAGAGCTGAAAAGCGCTCAGGTCGTCCCGCCATCTCCTCTTGGGTCTGCCTCTGCTGCTATGGCCATATCTCGGATCCCATTCGGTAACGATTCGTGCCCATCTGTCCGGTACCACTACCATGAGTTTACAGTGACCGTACTTGATAGCGACGGCGTAAATTATTTGTAGAGGCGCTGTGCCTCTAGTGTGGCGTTTTCACAAAACATTCGTTTACTATTCGACGACGTAAATCGAGCGTTCGATCGTCGATACGTAACTGTCGATCGTCGATACGTTTCCTAACAAATACAGTGCCCTTAGTGTAAGTTTTCTGTTACAAAATACGTCTCGATCGCGTTCGCGTTAAAATCTTAATTTGTATGCAAACACGAACAGCGCCTCTAGCGAAACGTTTGCGATGTTCGTTTTTACATACAAATTGAGATTTTAACGCGAACGCGATCGAGACGTATTTTGTAACCGAAAACTAACACTAAGGGTACAGTGAGTACGGTTCACTTTTCGAATAGAATAGCAACTCACGTCGACTGCGTGATGTTTGAGACGAACAATTGCGAGTGTGGGTAAAGAATATAGTTTGCGAGGAGCTCGCTAACGCTAAGTAAAGTTGTCATTTGCCTTTTGACTAGCAAGTTGAGCGCATACGTATCCTGTGTCATAATTCCTACCTGTAATAAAAGTGACGTGGAGAGTAGTAAGAAGCCGTCGCTATCGAGTACGGTCACTGTAAACTCATGGTAGTGGTACGGGTGCATGCGGCAGACATGCCCGGCCCAGTCCCACTTCAGCTTGGCGTTCTCGACACCCACATGTGTAATGCGAGTTTTGAAGCAGGCCTGCAGGGCTACTACGAAACTCGAAGTTCGTGTCGTGCGGTCCCTGTTGCTCTCGTATTAAACAGTATAAGTGTCAGAGGGACCGCACGACACGAACTTCGAGTTTAGAGTTTCGTAGTAGCCCTGCTGCTACGAAGTGCAAAATTCGAACTTCGTATATTGCCGTCCCGCTGATGCTTATAGTATTAAACACGATAATGAGAGGGACGGGTAGGTACGAGACGAACTTCAATTTTCGAATTTCGTAGTAGCCCCCCAGTGCCGTTTTTCTGATATTCTTATACAGGAGTGGGGGGGGGAATCCCGTAAAGCTTTCTGCGTCAGAGTATAGGTCGATAACCTTTAACGGGTAAGGGCAAGCATAGTTGCAAAACGAGGTAGAGCTGGTCCGCATGTTTATAATTTCGATATTGGTCATTTTAATAAGTTCGATCACACAATTAAGAAGATCTCACGAAGAAACATCATCATCATCATCATCATCCCAGCCTATATACGTCCCACTGCTGGGCACAGGCCTCCTCTCAGAACAAGAGGGCTTGGGCCATAGTTCCCACGCGGGCCCAGTGCGGATTGGGAACTTCACACACACCATTGAATTGCTTCGCAGGTTTGTGCAGGTTTCCTCACGATGTTTTCCTTCACCGCAAAGCTCGTGGTAAATTTCAAATGTAATTCCGCACATGAATTTCGAAAAACTCAGAGGTGCGAGCCGGGGTTTGAACCAACGACCCTCTGTTTGAGAGGCGATAGGTCAAACCACTAGGCCACCACGGCTTTTCACGAAGAAACATTTTATAACAAATATAAAAAATAGTTTGTTTATTTGTGTGCCTATATTTAATGATACAATTGATACAAACCTGGTTAACGCACGTCTAGAATCGAGTTTAGCTAATTAGTTGCTCTTCATCTAGGAGAAAAGTTGTTATCTTATACACTTTGTTTACATGCCGAATAAAGATTATCTTTTTTTATCACTAGTTTTTGCCTCCAGAGGTAGTCGCTGCTTTTGTGACTTGATGCACACATATTTTCTTACGTTTTCATTTAATCAAGGTACAGTCACCAGCACCAATATCTGACACAACAAGCGTGCATAAATATCTGATACGACTCTATTTCTAGGGCCGGAAGGACGTGTCAGATATTTTTGCACGCTCCGCTGTGGCAGATATTAATGCTGGTGACACAGTAGAGTGAAAAAATAGGTACAGACTATAACTATTTAAAAATGTGTACCACAGACTCTTATTCCAACGCAATAAAGCCGTGGTTACATTTTTGAGTAGTGGACTGAAGGTAATGTACCAGTGAAATTTTATCCTTTTAAAAGCGCATTTTTTATATATATATTATATAATACTTTAATTATTTATGATAATACGTATCAATGGATGTGTGTATGTATGTCAACCACGCGCAACCTTAGCACAACCTCCGAAACAGTAAATATTTACTTTTCAATATAGCATCCGATCACCTTGCCTTGTTCCGTTTATTTTACTTGTTAATAACATCAGTGTTTTGAAAACAATTTGTATATTTACTTGCATTTAAGGTGAGTCGAATGCGCCTAGTATATATATGTTTTACCCCAAAAAAATCCCCCTGGTTGAATTAAATATTGAAAAAGAAATTTAAAATAATCAATGGCGTAATAAGCTTAAACTTTTTTAAAAGCCCGGCAACGGACCAATGACTCTCCTTGAGTAAGTTGGAACTCATGGGCGATGGTGAGCATTTATCAGATGACCCGCTTACTCGTTTCCCTTCCTATCATAGTAAAAAAACCTTACATAATGTTACAGAGTAGACAGAAGAAATAAAAGATACATTGTGCCGAAAGAAGCAAAAAGGCTTTTGCCACGGCAAGCCGCAGCGCTGAATTTCAGTGATGGGATGATGAATTGGCTTGCTTTATCCCGTGATCTATTCTATGATCTCCAAGGAATGTTCGCCATATTTCAAGTTTCTATTTACAGTTGTTCGATTTAATGCCTATATTGCGTGCTGTAGTTAGTATTATGTAAGTACTAATTCTTAAGCAAGATGATCATTAAAACAATAAACTTATTGTTTATAAACGCCGTTACTTACTTCACTTTACCAACTACTTAATGTCTTTGACTCAAGGAAAACAAAGTCTCTGGTCAATGGCATTTAAAAAAAAACGAAAGTGTTTGTCTATGCTCACGCCATCTCTCTACAAAGCAATTTGAACTGAATTTCAATTATGATAAAGTATAGTTTATTAATTGTTATGAACAGTTGAGATTATTTCACGCGAAAATTTAAATTGGACGTCTAATTTAAAATTTAAACTTTCTATTGTGCGTACACAAGTCATTGTACTTAGGAGCTGTGGAGTGCGGAAGTGTTTTTTTGTCTTCTAACGTCAAAACGAGACAACTTTTTGATGTGATTTATGAAAATTCGTATGTATTTACTTAGTATCTACTAATATTATAAATGCGAAAGTTTGTGAGTGAGTGGGTGAGTATGTTTGTTACTCCTTCACGCTGAAACGGCTGGACGGATTTGGATGTATTTGGTATGTAAATAGCTGGACATCTGGAATAACACATAGGCTTCTTTTTATTCCGATATTCCCACGGGCTAGGGATAAAGTCTCGAAAACACAACCGCTGGGCATAGAGTCATGAAATTTGACATGATTGTTTTTAATGTAACGTCAAGAAAGCCACGATTTAATTTTTGGTAATTCCCACGGGTATTTTTTAAAATCACGAAATTTCAATTCAGCGGCTGGATCAAATGATTTACGCGTGCGAAGCTGCGAGTAAACACTAGTTTACCATATAGTTAAGCTAGTTTTTTTTTATTCGGCTGGATGACAAACGAGCAAGTGGGATTGCAGATGCGTTGCCAACCTAGAGACCTAAGATGGGATACCTCAAGTGCCAGTAATTTCACCAGCTGTCTTACTCTCCACGCTGAAACACAACAATGCAAGCACTGCTGCTTCACGGCAGGACTAGCGAGCAAGATGATGGTAGCAATCCGGGCGGACCTTGCACAAGTTTGCCAACTCGAGTTTAGGCGTGCTACTGAAAATTAGTCCGGACAATTAGATACTGATTTAAAAAAAAATATATACTTAGCATATTTTACAAATAAATTCTTGTGTAGGGTGCGTATCTGGTCGCATAACTTTTGAAAGTCATAATGTAACTTAAGATTGGTTTTTTGGAATCTTTTTGTATTTTTTATTTCAATTCCAAATTTTTACTTGCCGAAAGATGGAGTGCCGAAAGTTTCTCGATGAGGGTTACGGTATAGATGTCGCTAGCGTCACTGCTTAAGTTGCTAAATAAAGAAACAAATAAGCTGAGATATGAGGTGCATAGGGGAAATTCGTGTCTGTACCGTTGACCAGCAGTGGTGTAGCGGTATAGCACGCGGTACGGAATACCGAGGACCCGGGTTCGATTCCCAGTGCTGGTCTTATTTTTCTGGTTTTTCTGTGTATCTTTATTTCAGTTTGTATTTTCATAATGTAACGTTTGTCATAACATTTTCCCTGCCGAAATCGCTTATTTTTCACAATTTTTTGTCATTTGTAAAACTCTATAGGTTTGGTTAGGTTTGTTTTTTAACAATTCAAAACAATTAACGGATTCAGATAAAAAAGAGTACTTAAGTAAATTATGATGAGTTGAGTACCTACATTTTATGTTAGGACAAACAATACATTATGACTACTTATTAAATTACTTTTGTACTACATAGCTATTAGCTAGTACCATTTTACACCAGGAAAATGCGATTATAAATAAATAAATATCATGTGACACTTGACACTTGACCTAGTCCCAAACTAAGCAAAGCTTGTACTATGGATACTAGACAACGGATAAACATACTTATATAGATAAATACATACATATTAAACATCCAAGACCCGAGACCAAACATTCGTATTATTCATACAAATATCTGCCCCTGCCGGGAAACCAACCCGGGATCTCAAGCTTCGTAGTCGGTCTCTAATCACTTGGCCATCCGGTCGTCACTCTAACTATCACTACTACCTATATCGTCTATCTAACTTACATATATAATATAATTTCCACCCAGATCCGCCTCATAGTTTAGTATCTAGGTGTTGATAAACAGAAAGACTCGCATAGAAAAAAATATTTACGCATTTCCGTAGAAGCGTTAAGTCAAGAACATAACTATGTTATTGTCCTCATATACTAATCGATTTTTAATTACCTATGAGGAAAAAAAAATACAATGGCAATAATTAATGAGACACTAAGAAGGACTTACTTAGGGCGGGCACATACACTCGGAAATCCGTTTCAGAACTTTATTTCGATTCGAAATATCGATTCGGGATATCGAACGCAGTAAATCCATACAAATCTATGGATTAACCACATATTATATAGACAGTAGTTTTCTGTTCGACCTTTTTCTGATTCGGAATTCCGCATGGTGGCTGTGCGCTCAGAATTGAAATAAACATATTTATTCGTAGCGTAGGGGGTAGGAAAACCTTCGTCAGTTATTAAATAGATTCCTTTACAAAGTCATAGACTCTTAGTACGTTTTTAAAACAAAAGTACTAAGTAGACAAGTGCATATCAAACTTACTTGACATGATAACAAGGGTCAAAATAGTATACACCTCTAACATGTATCTAGTTTCATATCAATACAAAACCTTTTTAATAAACAACTTCGTAAAGTTTCAATCAAATAAGGTTCTATTTAATTGTCAGTGTTTGTCAGTGCCAAAGTGGTAGTGGTAGGGTTGCTATGGTCACCTGATTATGTTTAGCAGGTTGACAGGTTGACGCAGTATGTCCTACTCAATCGGTAAAGCAGATTATCGCTCATACTGAGCAAAGGAAAATAGATCTTAGAGTGACGACCCTTTTTTTACTCCGACGACTGTGATGTATTTACGGAATAACGAATCGATATTTCGAATAGAAATTCCGAAACGGAATTCCGAGTGTATATGACCGCCCTTAGGTAGTATTGAGTCATCCATACCTATTATACGTCCTACTGCTGGACATAGGCCTCTTCTCGGAAGGAGAGGGCTTGGGCCGTAGTTTTCACGCGAGCCAATGCGGATTGTAAACTTCTCACACCATTGAGTTGTTTCGCAGGTCAGTGTAGGATTCCTCACGATGTTTTCCTTTACAATCTATATAATTATACTTTTATCATGATCATTTTATTTGCAATAAACAGTATTGGCAGATTTTCATGTCTCACCAGGTTTGGTATGCGAATATATACCTAGAAAATGAACATGCATAGATTTAACATTACAAATTACTGTTTACTTATGTATTTATTTATTTATTGTTCGAAATTCAAATTTATTCAAATAAAATTACATTAGGTATCTAATATTATTATGTTTTTTAAATGATTAGTAAAGCGTAAAGTTGGCAGTAAATTCCAAATGTACTTAATTTAATTACATTTAAGATATTGAGTAATTAGTTGTACCTAATTGTTTGCCAGTTTGCGATATCCTTAGTTTACATTTAGGATCTGTCCTAATGTTAATTACTACGAGTTATTCCTTACGAAATCGTCTAATTGGTGAGATTAATTAGACTTTAGCCAAACTTGGGAAAATAGTTCTGGTGACCTTGTGCGTACGAGAGGACAAGGTCACCTCCCCCAGCACGCTTAGTATCTATCTGCCCCTTACTTTTTTTTACACATTATTACGGAAAGTAATTAAATTTAATCATCTAAGTTTCTAAGTTAAAGGTCAAGGTACACCAAAAGATTAAAAAAACTTGTAAGTATAAATAGTATAATTAAGAGGAGTACTTATTATTTTACTTTAGATTAATTTTAGGTTTCGGCGTCGGCTCTTTTAACCATTCATTACGTTTTTATTCTTGTTTCTGTTGTCATGTCAATCGTTCAAAGGTTAACTGGAAGAGAACTCTATGGGATAAGTTCGCCATTGTGTACATCGGTCTTTCAATATGTCAGTGTTTTGTGTACAGTAAAGAATTATTATACAATATAATACAATACAATATTGTCAATGATCCAAAATTTTGTTGATGACTTGAAAATATAAATTTATTTTTTTACGAACGTATAAAATACTCTTCCTTCCCTTTAAGTTATACTTTTCATGATATTATAGGTACCGTAAGCTTAAGAGAGGTTCCAAAGACGCGCTAATTTATTTTTACGGATGGTTTTTGGCAAATTTTTAGTGTAAAAATCTTCTGTAAAGGAAGTACCTATATAGTCTGTGGTATGAAACTCTAGATGTGACCGTTGAGGCGCGGAAGTACAAAATAAAGTACGGCTAAATCAACGATGCAGATGGCTAGAATGTGGTCATGAAATACGAAAAATTCATATGCCTATCATAATGTGAAAGTATCTCAGTTAGCTGTTTGCTTGATACCTCGTCTTCACGCTCAAACCGCCAAACTGATTTAGTTAAAATTCGGTAGGTGTGTAGATACCGAAGTACACAAGACAGTTTTTACCTTTGAAAGTTGCATAATTCCCGCGGGATAGCGAATAAACGAGTTATTAAAAATTATTAAACTTACCAACAGAAGTATCTTCAGATTTTGAATCCACATCCAATAATTTACTACCATCATAAACTTCACTTTGGTTAAACTTAGAATTAAATTCGTAATCACTAATATTTTTGGTATTATTTAAACTATTTTCTAATTCACTACCACTCACTATACTCGGAGATAGATTGCAAAATAATAACAAAAACAATAATGTCATCCTAGCGTCCAATTTTAGGAGAATATGAAAACACGGAATGAACCACTTGATTATTTCTCTCAAATCCATTTTGAAATATTATTTTTCAATTTATTTTAACACTTTAACGTATTTCACACGCTTCTTTAAATTGTTAGTATTTAATTTCATCGACTCGTCCTTTCCCGCCAAAAGTCGTGACCAGACTGACAGTTCGAATAAAATGGCGTCCCATTTCTTCTTTCACTGGCCGCTACACACGGCAACGGCATAGACAACTAAAGACTGTAAGACTGACTTTCGCTTTTTACATTGGCATGCATGTCCGGACTCATTGTACGCATTTGTTTATTCAAAAAAAAACCTGCCAAGTGTGTTTCGGGCAGCGAGCAGTGTAGAGTTCCGTAGTAGATAATAAGCATCAAATATTTAGGTAGTATTAAGTTTTCACTGTCTAACCTACAAATGTCTTCTTTCTTTCTTCTTGCATTCAAATCTGTGATTTTTTTATTTTTATACTTATTCGTTGTTTTAACTTAAAAACTTTTAGCTGGTAGAGGTTTTTCATTGACTCTTGGCAAAAATTAGCACTTCGAAGTAGGTACTTATTGTATATTAATTTGCGAGCGGATCGGGGCAGGTCATACCTATTTGGGCGCGGAGAACAGGATAGCCGTTGGGGCCGAAAAGTTCTCGAATGCAGACCGCAACTAAGGTCTATAGGGGAGGCATATGTCGAACTGTGGACGTGTGCGGCTGATATGATGATTATAATGATAATTATGAGGATATCCATGCAAAATTATAGCTTTCTAGTGCTAACAGTATTTAAGTTAAGCCGCGGACGGACGGCCACAGATGAGGGTTTCTAGCAAGGACTATGAAACCCTAAAAAAGCGTTACAAAATCACACAATATGTTTGCAATTTAAAACTAAAGTATTACCATAAGTGTGAAGTAGAAAGTTAAACTTAGTTTCGTCTGAATATTTTTAGTATTGTTTTAAAAAAATGAAAACTACACTCGTCACTATATTATCATATTTGCTATTCCAAAGTAAAAATACTAGCTCAAAATGACGACGATTTTTAACTTTAAGCGCCTAAGGTCAAGATACAAATTAGAATGCGTATTAAATGTTTAGTTACAGCTTTTTAAATCTCATAATGATGTCATTGGTGCTCTTTGTTTGTATTCATTTCTTAATGGGAGTTTTAAACAATAGTTAACTACACGGTATTATTAAAGGGTTTTACTTGACCAGTTTGCCATAGTGCCTAACTGTGAAATTTATTAGTGGTCTATTTGTTAGTGGTCTGTGTGTGGTTTATACAAGGTAGGTATTTACGACGGGAGATGTCTTATTGTTTCTTTGCATTAAATTTGACTAACATTTGACTTTGTCTAGTAATGTATGTATTTATAGCATAGAGTTCTATTGACAGTACAAATTCATAAATTAAAATGTTTTAAATACTAGATTATACAGCGATTGGACACCTCTCATATGGCATAATTTTCCTTGCCCGAAACTCACTAAGGATAACACGTTACTTATTTATATAGTTTTTTAGCAGAATAATGGGGTATCTATTTTAGGCAATTTACAGCTTTTTAAGTTATTTTAAATATAAACTGAAACGAATTAAATATTAAAACAAAATAAAATTAACCTAAACTTATAATATAACCTAAAAACCACCAATCCGCGTCGTACCCGGCTCAAAGGTGCCCATAATGCCAGCCGCATTTCCCCGCTGTATGGCCAGCGCCACCTGCTGAACCAGGTACGACCCGGTCGCAACCCCTGTCCCGTAGCCGCAGAATAATTACTTTTTATACCTAAAATTTACTTGGCATAAGACTCAGTTCGCATACTACACAAGGTGTTAGACTAAACAAGATTTATGCGATATGGATATGAATTTCGTTCAAACGAGGTCAATTCGATATGAATTCCAGCGATACCATACCTATTAAATGATATTGTAACGGATAACTCACGTCTTAAACCGAGTTTAGCTCGACATGTTTCGGACTATTTCGAAGCCCTTCCTCTCAGGAGCACGCGACTCGGCGGCTGCCGACACGACACTGCACCGCTCTGCTCGCTCTGTTGCGGCAGTCGCCGAGTCGCGTGCTCCTGAGCGGAAGGGCTTCGAAATAGCCCGAAACATGTCGAGCTAAACTCGGTTTAAGACGTGAGTTATCCGTTACAATATCATTTAATATGAGTGAGTCTCACGGTAGTTTCATGTTCAAGATACCATACCTAATTATGTCAAACGATACCTACATGCAATGTATATTAAGAATGTCAAAAAATTACGCCAATAAAAGGTAAAACCACAACACACACGCAAATGCGCCATTTTACCCGACCCCCGACCCGAGCCGCAAGCAAGGGTTAATGGTTAAGACGAGGGATAAACTGGATTTATGAGAATGAGTTATGTCACTCTACCTTTCACTTAGTTTGCAAGGAAATTAAACAGCAATATTGCTAATATTGTGTATGCAGAAATTAGTTATATCGACTGGCGTAGCCCGATTTGAATAATAATTTTCTTTGTTTATTATTGTATATTTTTGATTCGCATTTGAAGCTTTTTCCAAGATCAAAATTATAACACCCTTCTTTTTACGTCAGGGGTTAAAAATAGAACATGATTGAGTGACGGCAGGCTTGAGATTTTTCTAAGAAATATTTATTGTTTTTATTAATTTACCAAAATTAAATACTTGGAATAGCCACCGCTATGTATGACGTACGCGGGTGTTTTTAACCATTAAATCTATTAATGGTGTCACTGTAGTAAACATACGTGTCTAGTAAACTTCCGTAAAGTGATTCAAGATTATAAATAAGTTGTTAAGAAGGTCGTTCACCTGGTGCAAATTATTTAGTGTAGAAACAACTTCTCATATCATATAATTAGTAGTCAATGGTAGGTACAATCGCCATCAAATAATTCGGAGTGGCCATGTAGTCAAAAATATCGGAGCATGCACTCTATTTTCAAGGCATTAGAGTTGATGTTTCGATATTTTTGATCACCTTGTCTGCTCGGAAATATCAGATGCAGACTGTACAGTCACCTGCATATACATGCCACAGCGGAGCGTACAAAATATTTGATACGTTCTCCCGGCCCTAATATACAGAACGGCAATCAAACTTCACTTGCTGAGCAGCCCATCTGGTTGCTCGCCCTCTCTCCGGTAAGCTGTAAAAGCCGTCTGAGGGTAACAGCAGCAGTCCGTCCGAAAAAAAAAAGGCAATCAAACTGACCTTCAAATGTACCGCATTAATAGGTCATTTTGTATGTAGTGGGCCAAATTTTGTGTCGCTGAGTATATTTGCGCACGTTTTGTTGTGTGAGATGTTTGTGCCGATGACTGTACTGTGGCCGTGGGTGGTAATCACTCAACATCAGGTGAATCCGCATGCCCGTTTGTCAGTTTTCATATTATAAAAACCTTCTTTTCAAGAAATTGTTATCTGTTTATTAGTAGGTAGGCTAGGTTTAATAGTAAAGTTAGGTTTATGTAATAAAATATGTCCCAATCAATTTTTTTTTAATGACGTGCGAAGAGAATTAAGATTATTCGCAAAATAAAAGTGAACTGTTTTCTGTTTTTTTTTGAAGATCTTAAAATAGAAAATAATAGCGTAGTTGGGAAAAAAAACCGGTCAAAAGCGTGTCGGACACGTCCAAAATAGGGTTCCGTAGCCATTACAAATAAATTAAGTAATATTTTTCTAAGGATTTCGTATTTTGTACGGAATATTCCAAGTTTAGGTAGGTAACCTTAGGCTGCTATTTACTCTTAAACTACTAATAATTCTGAAGAAAACTTAACCGTTATAGTTTTCCTTGTAAGTTTGATATACTTAATACTATACCATTCTGAATTTTTGGAGGGGGGGGACGCTCGATTTTAATAAAAATTTGCACTTTAAAGTCCCTGAATGCAAACAAATCACTGAATAGAAAAATCGTTTTAGCAACCCCCTAATGGTTTTAAAAGACCTATCCAACGATACACCACAACATAAGGTTGGATGAGAAAAAGAAAATCACCCCCACTTTACGTCTATGAGACGTACTTTAAAAATTTATTTTTTATTGTACCATTTTGTCGGCATAGTGAAACTATAAGGTTTTCGTTTTTGCCATTTAAGCTACGGAACCCTAAAAATGGGTAGGTTAGGGTTCCTTTAAAAAATTCTGTTTTTTTTGGAAGCGATTGTGCGCTTATTTATTACATAAGCTGCTGCATGACCTCGTGATTTTATTTACCTATCGTTAGGTTGTTTGTGATAGTTGAGTATGTGATTTTTTGTTTAGTTGAGTTTTTGCATGAAAATGAATAAATGTATGGCGCGCAACTGTCTAGCACGTGTTGTAGCGGAGTAGAAAGAGAAAGGTGAAAAGCTGTACTTTATGTAATAAACTGTCAGTCCCATATCTGTTTGTAATGACCAGTATATCTTCGAATGTATAACGCCTCAAGATATATCTCGAGACGCGTCTGCACGCCAATCGCCGCGTGCGCAGCGATAAAGTACAGTTACTCGCTTTGTACTGCGAGTGTAGGTGGATTAGTACAGCTTCTACAAATGTGCGATAAAACGCTTGTTTATCCGGTTTGAAGGACCATGACTTAAAGGGTAGGTATAACAAAAAAGTAAAACCGACTCCAAAAAAAAAAACAAAAAATGGGACCGACTACAAAACCCTTGAAAATATTTTTCTAGGTACCTACTAGCTCGAAGTCGGTGCCTCAGCACGAGCCAGCAGGATGGATTGAAACCCATAGTATGTAGCTGAGGTAGACGAGTATTGATTCCATTCCTATTCCATATTTTTTTGGAGTCGGTTTTACTTTTTTGTTAAAAAAAATCTTTAAGTATTTCTCACTTTTTAGTGATTCGTAGCCAAAGTATATCTCACAACGATTCCATTAAGCCCAAACACGACTTAGTTACGTTGTTTTATAACAGAGTTCCGTTGCCTACCTTCTGGCTTCAGCATCAGATCAGTTCGAAAGAATCATTAACTTAAAGCTTGTTCTTAGTCGCTTATCTAGGTATATTAATCATGATCGTTTATAGTCAAACGAGCATTACTTAGCTTTGATGAGTTCCATTGGTCACCACGGTATTCTTCATCAGGTACAGGTTACCAAATGATACTTTCTGGATGTAAATGCTCATCTTAATGCTAAAAATGCCAAAATCGCCATAGGTGTGCCTATAAAATTTGAGGTTTGTCCTCGATTTCCCTAGGATCCCATCATCAGATCTTGATTTGGTGACAATAAGACCACCTCAGAAGATTAAAAAAAAAACTTTGAAAATCAGTCCACAATTGACTGAGAAATCGGTGAACATACATAAAAAAATACAAACATTGGAACATAGAACCTCCTCCTTTTTTTGAAGTCGGTTAAAAACTTGATATGACAACAAAATAATGTAACTCTTAACA